>NC_042531.1:19646969-19951130 GCF_900963305.1 Echeneis naucrates | reverse complement strand
CGGATAGAGCATAACTGGGATCGTGAGAGATGCTCTGCAATTCTCTGCTGTCAGAGCTCCTGCTTCCAATTGCAAAGGTCAAGATACCCAGCTGTTTGAGAGCAGAGGCTGGCTCCTCAACACGGTCAAATGACCTTCCACCACTTAGCAATATCAGGATCTGCGGAACTCCTTCCAGGCGCCTGCTTCCGGCAGAGGCCGTGAAGACATTGTCCCTCAAGTACTGGAGAGCTGCTCCAGTGTTGAGGGGTCTCCCGCCTTTGGGCCTCAAGTATCTGAGAGTGTCAAGGATCTCGCCTTTGGTGGTGTACGTGTTGAGATAGAACTGGACAGTTGGATCCCTGCTGTACTGAACCACCGAGACGCGGTCTGTGCTGTCATCCACACTGAGTGTCTCTACCACTCTTTGGACAAAGTCTCGCATGGCTGGGAATCCAGTTCTAGTGCCATTAGATCCATCCAACAAAAACACAATGTCCCTTCCTGGAAGCCTTTTCTCCACTAGAAAACAATCACATTTCAGACATGTATTTAGCTTCATCTTTCAAACATTTTCCCTGTCAATTTCAGATGAGGAACGATAACCTCAACATTTTCGGCTCACTCTACAAATATGACACATCTGTTTTGCCAAAATGGCACTGTATGACATGAATTTAATGAAATGTGCTTAATTCCTTCCTCTTTTTTTTGCTAATTTTTTTGTACTTTTCATGTAAAAAGATAAGTTTCTTTCCTTATATTTACATTAGTGACACTGATCATATTTTGGAAAACATTCAATCTTCATTAGAATCATGCACTGGAAAATTCACATTCAATTTCTTACCCATTGATTCAGTTTTTGAAATTTCTTTTTGAAAGTTTTCTTTCATAATTGCAGCAACAATTTCCTCTTGTATATTTGTGAGTTCAGCCATTTCATTGACCAACATATTTAAACTTGCTCTGTTGGTTATCTCTCCCATTTCTTTGTAGTCCGATCTTTTTGTACCAATCGTTAATATTGTGACATTGCTTTCTCTTAGAGAAGCTGAAGGCAAAGAGACACTGTCACTTGATGGTCCACTACTTAAAAGAATAAGAATTTGTCGCACATTTTCTGTGTGTCTGCTCCCTGTTGGAACTGTGAATATGTTATCTTTAACATATTGTAGAGCTGCACCAATTTTGAGAGGTCGTCCTCCTTTGTGGGAGAGCCTTCTAACAGCTGTTAAGACATCTTCTTTCCTCATGAATGAATTCAAAAAGAAATTGGCAAGGGCCACATTGCTGAATTGAATCACAGCAACTCTGTCTTTTTTTGGTCCAATGTCAAATCTGTCTATTACTTTGTACAAAAAATTTTGAATCTCTGAAAATGTATTTCTGGTGTTATCGGATCCATCCAAAAGAAAAACTATGTCTCTTCCTTTTTCATCATTTTCTTCTGTTAATAAAAACATATACGATGTTAATTACAAACATCCATGGATGTATTCAAAATCAACACTTAGGTTGTTATTCAAATTATCTCTTCTTACCTGCTTTAATTTCCTTCTCAACTCCCTCTTGAGTAATTTGATTCATCAAGCGCTGTTGAATCTCAGGGAGATTTTCAAAGTTGGTGATCGAGTAGGCATTATTTGGGTCAGAAGAAATAATTTGCAATTCAGCTGAATTTGAACTTCTTGAGCCAACTGCAAATGTGACCACTCCTGCAGCCTTAAGCATACTTGCTGGGCCTCGTGGAGAATCTCTTGAACGTCCACCAGCCAGCATTACAAGTATTTGCTTGGCTCCTTCATGATGTCGACTGCCAGCATTTGAAACAAACACTTTATCCTTCACAAACTGCAATGCTGCTCCAATATATTGAGGCCTTCCACCTTTTGGTTTTAGGCTTGCAACATGTTTCAGAACATCATTTCTTGTGTTGTAAGTATTCAAATTGAAATTGAGCTCAGCATTGTTGCTATACTGTACAACAGCAACTTTATCTTTTCCTTTGTCCAGGTCAAAGCCTTCAACAAGTTTTGCTACAAACTCTCGTATAGAAGAGAATCTGCTCCTGACATCATCAGATCCATCAATAAGAAAGACAATATCTCTATTCACGTTGGAGCTTGAACCTATAAAAGTCCACAATCAATCATCCCGTTACTGTGTGTGTCTGTGTGTATGAAATGTATGATTGATTAGAAAATTAAATATGGTAAAATTGATGATAATGTATTGTACACTCACCCACATGAGGACTGGCACTGCCCTTATGAGTTGCAACGGCTGTGAGCAACTGCTCCTTCACAAGAGGAAAGTCAGACTTCTCCTTTATAAAATACTCTGCTGTTGGACTGTGTGCTAAACGCTCAATCTCCATCTCCAGTCTACCTGTATTATTAAGTCCAACAGTGAATAGGTCAATTCCAGCCTTTCTCACTCTGTCCACTGGACCTAACACATCATCGTCTGACTTGGTCCCACTTAACAGAATCAGTATCTGTGGAACTCCCTGCTGGGCTCTGCTTCCAGATGATGCAGTGAACACATTGTTCTTTACATAATCAAGGGCTACACCAGTGTTCACCTTGAACCCTCCTTTTAGTTTCACATTGCTCAAATGGCTCATGACATCGTCCTTCACAGAATATGTATTCAGGAGAAATTCAGTACTGGGTTCTGTGCTGTACTGAATCAAAGCGAGTTGTACTTTGCTTGGACCCATTTTCATTGGCTTGACAAAGTCTTGGACAAAATCCAGAATTTGTCTTTCACTGTTTTGCATTTCATCAGAGCCATCAAGGAGAAAAACTATATCAGCACTCTGGAATTCTAATTCTGCAATCATGGAAGGGTCTGAAATGGATACAAACAAACGTTTTACAAAACTATTGTTTTTATAGTAAACTGAAATATCTTAATATTACACAGGTCATATAATCATGAAACTTTAATATCAACTTAGATGGCATTTTTTAGAAAATTAAAATGTAATTAAGTTTCTACTTCTTACCAATGACGGTTGTAAATTCAGTTGTTTGTTGATTGCCCCTCAATGAAGCTTCCAAAGATGGCTCTATACTTTGCAGATTCTTAAAGCTTGTGACATAGAAATTATGTGTTGGTGTGAAAGAAACTGATTGCATTTCCAAAGTATCTGCATCCTTTGTTCCAATAGTAAAAGCCTTTATTCCCTTTGATTTGAGTGACTGTGCCTGGCTTCTGACATCATCAGCTGATGGCCCACCACTAAATACGTACAAATATTGGGGAACTGATTCTTCTCTTCTGCCTCCAACAGAAGCAGCAAAGACATTGTCTCTGACGAATGCCAGTGCCTTGCCAAGGTTGAGGGGTCGTCCAAGCTTATGGCTCATTGTCCTGATGGAACTCAGCACATCACTCTTGGATGAATAGGAATTCAAGTAAAAATTGACAGTGGCATCACGACTGTATTGAACAACAGACACTTGGTCTCGGTTCTCCCCAACATTTAAACTTTCAACAATTTTTTCAATAAATCCCCGAATCTCTTCAAAGCCATTTCGTGAGTCAAACGATCCATCAATAAGAAACACAATATCATTTTTCATGGAATCTGCAACATAGGTAAAAAAGGAAAAAATACAAATTATTTTTGCAGATAATAAGTGAGCAACTGCAACTTAATGTCCCTCATTCTAACTTGTGTTTTTAGTAAAAAAAAAGTAAAAACATTAAACCTTACCAAAGCCCTTCGTGGGAGCTGTTTGCTCAAAATGTTGGGAAGCTTTTCTCAACAATGACAATACAGCCTGTGTAGCAGACGGAAGTTCCTCATAATCAGTAATAAAGTGTGCATAACTGGGTTCATGGGACAATGTCTGTAGCTCAAGTGTATCAGCATCAGTTGTTCCAATGGCAATTGGTATGATACCATTTTCTTTTAGCATTCTGACTGGGGTTCTTATATCATCTTCAGATCTTCCACCACTCAGCACTATGAGTATCTGTGGAACTCCTTCATGTAGTCGACTACCTGATTCAGAAGTGAATATATGGTCCTTTACATACTGAAGAGCTGCTCCAGCATTGTGAGGATAGCCTCCTTTGTGACTTAGACCCCGTACTGCATCAAGGACATCATCCTCTGTTGAGTAACGTCTCAAGTCAAAGTTAGTTTCTGCTGTGTTACTGTACTGAACGACAGCCATACGATCATTGTTTGTGCCAATTTTTAGTTCTGTCACCATTCTCTGCACAAAATCTTTGATATATAGAAAGCTTTCTTGAGAATCATCCGAACCATCAAGCAAGAATACAACATCTCTTCTTCTGGCATCTGCAATCACACAGACAAGTAGAACAAATTGATTGATCTTGTATTTGAATGAAGAGTGCAAATGTTCAACCCCCATGCACAACTTGCTCTGCTACTTCAGACGGAATTTAGCAAGACCACCAAAAGGCACAGAGGAAATGATTTCTGTGTTCACCCTTAATAGCACTGACTGATTACTGATGTTCGATCGAGTTGTGTCGACAATAAAATATCTTGTCATTACAGTCTTACCATATGATATTGGTTTGATAGCAGGTGTTTCACTCCTGATGGCAGACAGTATTTGTTGTTCAATGTCTGAAAGGTCACTGGAGTCTGTTACAAGGAAAGCATGGGTAGGTTCCTGTGAAACTGACTGAATTTCTAGGGCATCTGCATTCTTTGTTCCAACCACAAATACCATCACACCCATTCCTTTCAAGCTTTCTACAGCATTTCTGACATCATCACTGGACCGTCCACCAGTTAAGAGCACCAGAATCTGAGGGACTCCTCGCTGATGCCTACTTCCAGAAGAGGCTGTGAAAACATTATCTTTGACATACTGGAGGGCTGCACCAGTATTGCGGAGTCTGCCTCCTTTATGTCTTAGACTTTGCATGTTGTCCATGACACTCTGGCGTGTTTTGTGTGTGTTGAGGAAAAATTCAGCAGAAGGTTCCCTGCTGTACTGCACCACTGAAATGTGATCATTTCTCTCATCTACACTCAGGTTTTCCACCATTCTCTTAACAAAGCCAAGCAGTGCCTGAAATTCACTTTGACTTTCATCTGAAGAATCCAGCAAGAATACAATATCACGTTGAATGGACTCAGTTTGATCTGTAGAACCTTTCACGGACACAAAGATGATGTTCAGTTAGAGTTACATATAAACTTATTATAGATAGATAAATAGATAGATAGATTTTCTTACCCAATATGTTCTCTGGTTTTAATCTTGGCTGTTGTCGTGGCACTCTTTTCACAAATGACACAAGTTGTTGATATATGCTCCCAATATCATCAAACCGCGGCACAGTGAAAGCATAGGAAGGGTTATGTGCAATCATTTGGAGCTCGAGTATGTCTGCCTTTCTTGTGCCTACACACAGTGGGACAACTTTGTGCTGCTTTAGAGCCACTGCTGCACTTGCAACATCATCTTGTGATCTTCCACCACTTAACAGAATCAATATCTGAGGGATACCTTCTTGATACCGACTACCTGAGGAGTCAGTAAACGTATTGTGTCTCACATAGTCCAGAGCTGCCCCAGTGTTGCGAGGTCCGCCCCCTTTATGGTTTATCTCCTGGAGGGCATTAAGAATATCCCGTTTTTCCATGTAGGTGTTCAAATAGAAATGTGTCTTTGGATCTCTGCTATACTGGACCACAGAAACACGGTCTTTGTTTTCACCAATACTGAGTGTTTCCACCAATCTTTGGACAAAAGATTTCATTACTGGGAAGCCACTCCGTGTGTCCTCTGACCCATCCAAAAGAAACACTATGTCTCTTTGAAGGGACTGTAATTCAACTAGAAAAAGAATAGAAAAACCTTGTTTAATAATCAGACATGATAAATCATCTTAAATATATCCCTGTGCAATTATTGTGCATTAGATAGTTGGAAAAGCCATAAGAACAGAAGCTTGTTGCTGCAATAAACAAGGTGTTAGATGCCAGATCATAAAAAATAAGGATCTCTCTGCAAATCCGTAGCAAACTACAAGAAGAATAGCCGAAAGAAGGCTTCAGTCAAGACTTCATTATCGCCATTTGCTCAAGTAAAGACATACAAGGGCATTGGAATACATGTGTGGATCACACAATGAAAAAAGGAAGGTAAAGATATCAAAATAAGAGAAATAAATGGGAGACAAGAATCTACCTAATAATAAATCAGCATATTCTATTCTAATAATTGATGAGAATATTCCTCTTTCACAAATGAAAGAGGGAGAATGTTGAATAAAAGCATAAGTAGTTCTAAATATTCAGTCAATGATCTGATAATCATTGGCTCAAGATAGAGCTTAAGAATGATGCTGATTTGAGGCTGTCAAGAAAGACTCTCTGAAGTACATGAAGAAAAGGGATGAGAGCCAAACAAGAAACAGCATCAAGAGACGGTGTTTGAGGAACATGAAACTGACCAACATCCCTCAGAAGATAATCCAGTTTCATGGTAGTTCAAACTATCAAAGACTTGTGCCAAAGCATAAGCGCACCCTTTGTTCAACTGCGAATTACAGACAATCCTTACCACCAACAGTAGGCTGCTTGATTCGTATTGGCGAATGGATGAATGCAGCTATCTCAGGCTGAATGGACAAAAGTTCACCAAAGACAGGTAGGTTGAAAAGGAACTCAGAGGAGAAGGCAATTTTTTTAAGCTCCTCCTTCTTCGCATTTTTCATTCCAATAGCAAAAGACAGAACACCAATTTGTCTTAATTCTAATGCAGCTCTGGAAACATCATCACTGGATTTTCCTCCAGTCAGTAATACCATAATCTGAGGGACACCCAGAAGTTGTCTACTCCCAGATGATGCTGTGAAAACGTGGTCTCGCACAAACTGCAGAGCAGACCCTGTTTTCCGATCTCTTCCTCCTTTGTGACGAAGACTTCTTACAGCGTAAATGATAGCCTTCTTGGATTGGTGAGTTTTTAGGTTGAAGTAAACTTGGGTGTCATCACTATACAGCACAACAGCTACTTGAACCTTATCCTCCCCAATGTCTAGCTCCTCTGCCATTCTTCTGATGAACTCTCGAATAGCAGGAAGTCCATTTCTGGAGTCATCCGACGCATCAAGGAGAAACACTATGTCCCTCTTATTGCTCTCTGTATTAACAAGGTGATACATGTATAAACAAAAAAGAGAAGTCATCGGCGAAAATTCATGGATGCACAGTGAAGACTTTTCTACACATGGACATTTCATCATGAGGAAAAAAGCTCAAGGAAAAAAACTGCAGAAGAAAACAGTTCCCTGCAGTTTATTTCAAGTAAAACTGCTGAAGAACCATCTTTTTCCAAAAAGATGTATGACTCTTGAAGTTAACTTCAAAGTAACATTGAAATGAACAAATGTAAAGCTGCATAGAGAGTAATGTCCAGAGAGCCTTAGAAATATAAAACAGTTTTTCAGAACAGATTTCAACAGTTTTGATAAATATCATGCAGGAGAAATGTGTCATTCATTATTAGAAATTTATTTGGATCAGAGAGAGCTAGGGAGACATGAGGTTATTTGTAAGAAAGGTCCTACTCAGCAATCAAGTCTCAGGCATATATTCAAATGTGGATTTCTTACCTACTAAATCAGAGGTTCCAGTCCTGGTTTCCTCAGTGTCTTTGTGTATGCTCAGTGTGGCAACAACTTGTGACAGGACTGAGGGCAACTTGGAGAAATCATTGACCTTGTATGTGAAATCAGGTTTGAAGGCAATTCTTTCCAACTCTGAAAGATTAGCATCTGCCAGCCCAACTGCCACTGATATAATTCCATGCTCTTTAAGAGCAAAAGATGGGCTTCTTACATTGTCATCAGATGGTTTACTACTCAGAAGAATTAAGATCTGGGGCACTTCTTCTAGTCTTCTACTGCCCATGGATGAAGTGAAGACATTGTGCCTTACAAACTGGAGCGCCTGGCCAATATTAAGTTGCCTCCCACCTTCGTGCCTTAAATTCTCTATGGCATTTCTAATGTCATTCTTTGTCTTGTGTGAATTTAGGTAAAAGCTGACCTCAGGGGTATCAGCAAACTGAACCACAGACACTCTGTCTTGGCCCTCATTGCCAGAGAGGCTCTCCACTACACTCTTAACAAAGAGTTTTATCTCTGGGAATCCATCTCTTGTGTTATCAGAGCCATCCAGTAGGAACACAATATCTCTCTTTACAGCATTGCTTTGTTCTAAGACATAGCAGATAAGACAAAGTTATTCTGATTATGCACCCAACAAAACGGGGGGGTGGGTTTGTGTTGCTTTCACAATGCCAAAAACACACTAATCAGAATCAAAATGTTCCTTACCTTGTTGTAGAGTGACAACTAGCTGTTCAGTTGGAAGGGTCAGATAGTTATTGATCCTTGATGGTATGTTGCTAAGTTCACTGAATTCCCTCACGTTGAAGGCAAAAGACGGGTTGTGAGAAATGGCTTCAATCTGCTTTGGGTCTGCGTTCTTGACACCAACACCAAATGGAATGACTCCGCCCGTCTTCAATGCACCAGCTGGCTCCTTCACATTATCCCTGGACCTGCCTCCAGTCAAGATTATATTAAACTGAGGGACCATTTGTGCAGCCCGACCACCATTTCTATCAGAAAAAATGGTGTCCTTCATGAATCTTATGGCAGATCCAGTGTTTAGACTACGTCCTCCAACAGGGGTGAGTTGATTGACAGCTCTCAACACCTCATCTTTGGTTTGATAAGTGTTAAGGTAGAAATTTGGAGTTGGCCTTTCGCTGTGTTGAACCACTGAAACCCGAACCTTGTCAATCCCAATGTCAAGTGGTTCAATTACTCTGATAATGAAATCTTTGATGGCAGCAAAATCTGCCCGAACATTGTCTGAGCCGTCAATGAGGATAGCAACATCTCTTTCACCTCCATTGACACCTTAGGGGGAAAAGGAAAATCAACTGTTAATTGCCTTTTCACAAAAGTTTGACATTCTGATATCAAGTTTATTTTATTATAAATTTTATGGATCTTGTGAACAAAAACTCACCGGTTTCGACAGTTTCATCAGGCAATGATGTCACATCTGTATCACCGACCACTGTTATCAACTTTGGCATGATTACTTCAGCCAAAGCTGGTACGTTGGAGAAACTTATCTCATGATAACCCAAATCTGGAACAAAGGCGACTGTTTTCAGGAGTCTGCCATCTGCTTGCCCAGAACTGACTGTGAAGGTCAAAACGCCACCCAAAGCCAAGCTGTCTGCTACGCTTCGAACTTCATCGTTGGATGGACCACCTGTGATCAGAACCAACACCTGCTGAATCCCCTGCCTCCTGCGTGACCCAGATGATGACCGGAACATTGTGTTGAGGGCGTTTTTCATGGCTGCTCCTGTATTCAAAACTGAGCCTCCCATCAGCCTGAGTTGAGCAATTCTGTTCACAACATCTTGTCTGTTGTTGTAGGAGTTCAAATAAAACTCAACCTTTGTGTTTTCAGCATACTGCATGAGAGCAATCTGGACTCTGTCAGGGCGTACATCTAGCTGGTTGATGACATTGATCATGAAGTCTCTTACAAAGGGCAGGTTGGTGTTGCCAATGTAGTTCGAGCCATCCACTAAGAAGACAATGTCTCTGAGAACTTTTTGAGTCTGCACTGTGGTTATCTCCACCACTAAAAGAGAGCACAAGAGACAAAAAATTACTTGTGTGTAAACTCATGCATATTTTCAGTTTTTACATATTAAAAGATCAATTGATCTCCATTGAAACTTTCATTTTTCAATTCCTAGTCCTTATTATGGACTCAGGTGGTGAATATAACACACAGATCTCTGCATTTGTGTATCTATTGACTGAAGGTATTCTTTGATCTGTCTTCTAGCTCTAATTTACTTTCTGGTTTTAGTAAGCAAATTCTCAGGTTCAACATATTATTTTTTTGTGTTACTTTTAAAACATTACCTGGCTCAGTTGGTACTTCAGTCACCAACACCCCAGCTAGAGTGGAGAGCGCAGTAACAATTGGCTTTGGATTGCGAATCATTACACGAAGGTCCCTCAGCATGAACACAACGCTGTCGGCAAAGGCAATCTGTTTCAGCTGCTCCTCGTTTGCAGCCTTAGAGCCAGCTGCCAGAGTCAAGACGCCCATACGGTGCAAGGCAGCAGCAGGAGCTTCCACATCATCATTGGACGTTTTGCTGGTGATCAACAGTAAAAGCTGGGGTACACCCTGTTGAATACGGCTGCCCTTGTCAGGTCGTAGCATGTTCAACCTCACAAAATCCAAGGCTGCTCCAATATTAACAAGCTGTCCAGGTTTTGGTTTGATAGCAGGCAAAGCACCAACTATAGCTTCCTGGGATCCGTAGGAGTTGAGATCCATCTCAGATCGAGGGACATTGGTGAATTGGGCCACACCCACTTGAACATCATCTGGACCAATTGGCATGGTTTCGACAAACCGCTTGATGAATTCGCGCACAGAGTTGATCATTGTTCCACCCATTGTACTGTCGATAAGGAAGATGATGTCTCGTTTTCCAACTGCCAATACTGAAAAGAACATCGACGTGAGAATAGAAATATATTTTATTAAATGTTCTCAATAATAAACCTGCAAATGCAAAATTCTAACAGGGATCATTATGGATATTCTGAAATTAAATTGATACTTTCTTAATTTAGTATTGGATTACTTGGGATATATATGTGCTTAAACTCGCCCATACTAAAAGAGAGAATGCTATCTAAATAGTTTAAGGTAAGCTAAACTACTGTCTGCATATCAGTTGGGAAAGAAGACAGACAGTATCAATATTGTGTAGAAAAAGAACACAAATGCTCAGCACTGATCATGCAATTGTGGATTCAAAAATAAATTGCACATTGGAGTTGAATACTATTAAGCTCTAACAAGGAATATTTTGGACACATATGATATATGGTTGCCACATTTAGTTCATGGACTGTCATTCATAGACCATGTCATTACTGTGGATATGCAGTTTAATAAACAGAATGGCAAATCTCATGTAGGGGAGACTGGGATGGTTACGACAAGTCTTTTTCCTCAAATTAGAAACATGCTAGAATGACAAGGCTCATACTGCACATGCTCAAATGGACTCTGCCTACAAGAGTTTGCTGCTGCATTTATTGAGGAAAAAAATTGAAGGGGATCAAGCAAGTCTTTTTATTTCTAACCAGAATTTTTGTCATACTTTCTGACTTTTGTATGAATTAATCAAAGGGGTGAGGACAGTTGCAACAAGTTACAACAACTGTATTTTGTTTAGTGTATGTTTAGTCCAGAATAGGCAGTAAATGTGTCATTAATTATAATATAATATTATCCATATGGGGAATTTATTTTCATTTGTTAGTATGTTTTTGCCCCACAATAAGAAGGTTGTGGGTTCGGTTCCCGGCCTGGGGCCTTTCTGAGTGGAGTTTGTATGTTCTCCGCATGCCTACGTGGTTTTCCTCCCATTGTCCAAAGACATGGATGTTTTTTTTTTTTTTTTTTTTTTTTTTTTGAGTGTGAGTAGTGTTGGTCTCTGTCTGTGTCTGTGTGTTGGCCCTGTGATGGACTGGTGACCTGTCCAGGGTGTACCCCGCCCTCACTGGAATTGACTCCAGCACCCCCTGTGACCCGGAGACGGAAAAGCGGTAGAAGTTGGATGGATGGATGTTTCTGCCTGTTCTTTTTTTTTTTTTTTGTTCATCATGAACAAAAAAAAAAAAAAAAAAAAAGACATTTTGTCTATTTCAACTCAAGATAGGTCATGTTCTAATTACAACAAAATCCAATAACTGTTGTATGAAAGATATTATAAATAAATAAGAATTGAATGATATTGAAAAGCAGTGCATCATTTATGATTACTATGCCTGTTGAGAAAAAGGCAGTTTGTTTGGTCCAGAGAAATGCAAGAAATGTTGTGACCATCTCCAGTCTCCCATACTTCCCAAATTTCATCTAAATAGCTTTAAACCCTAACAAGAGTTAATAAGTTAATGTTTATGTTATCAATTCTGTTGATATCCGTTATTTCAATTGAGAATATACCAATTTGATTTTCAGCACAAACATATCTTACCTTACATTCTATAATATATTCAATAAAAGCTTTTAATTCCCATTCCACAACGCCCCGCCCACATGTACAGAGAAGTTACATACCTTCTGTGAACTCATTCTGAACTAAAAAGGTGCGCTGGGCCACCCCGTTAATGTATGCAAACAGCTGGTCACGCATGTTTGCCGCTGATCTGAAATCAGGGGCTGACATGACAAAGCTTTTGTCTGTAGCAATCGCTTCCAGATCTGCAGTGGCAGTGTTCCCAATCACCACGCTGAATGTGATAACACCCGCCCTCTTAAGGGCCCGGTCGCCAGCACCAGTATCATCAGTGGATGGCCCAGCACTGATAACCACCAACATCTGGGGCACACCCTCCTCTGCCCTGCCACCAGCTGTTTGGCTCAACAGGCTCTCGGCCACTTCCTCCAAGGCAGCCCCCAGGTTAGATTCGTCGCCCCCTGGGTAGGCAAGGCCCTTCACAGCTTCCAGGACTGATGATTTGCTGTCATAGCTATTTAGATAGAACTTAATGTCTGGGTCGCTGTTGTACAGGGCCAAGGCCACCCGAACGGTGTCCCTGCCCAGATCAAGGCCCTCAATGACTCTCAAAACCAAATCACGCACATAGGGGAAGTTTGCTGGTCCAACGTTCTGTGATCCATCAATTAAGAGTACTAGGTCAGCTGAATCTTGCTCTTTAAGGAGAGAGAGAGAAAACAAAACAAAATGGAACTTGTGAAAGCGTTAACATAGTGAGACAGAGACAAAGACCTTGATCAAAGGACTCGTGCTGACATGTCATTGCATGTGTAACATTCAGAGTGAACAAATCAATAACAACATTGAAAAACACATCATACTGCATGTAGGCTGAATCAGGGAGATTTTCAAACACAATGTACTTTGTGACTTTGTCGTCACTCCTGAATGTCGCTCTTTCTCCAAATTACTGTAAAATACAATGCAACATTTTCCTAATCACAGAATGGGAATTTTAGATTATCTATACATTATACTAAAGGGAATTCCAACCACTAAAGAAAAAATTTCCACATTTTCTGAATTTCACATATAAGAAACAGATTAGTGCTCGGACTCAGTGTAAAGCAAACAGAATTTCCTATGATTGTTGAAATTATGTATATACAGTTACAATTGAAATATTACATTATATGATATTACAACATCATTTGAGTTCAGGAAGTACAATCGAGTTTGATTTCCCCCTGTATGAGCTCCACTGAGTTCAGCCATCCCATGCAGACTCTTGTTATGGACCTCAGATAATGTGACCAGTCATGACTCTGTGGCTCATTCTTGGTGCTTACAGGTTTACAGTACTTGAGAATGTATGGCATGTGATCCAAAATGAGTAAAGTATATATATTATGCTTTCCAATTCCAAATATGGCAGTGTTGTCCTCAAAAGATTTGTATCTAAAATACCTTTCACCCTACCCTCCTAAGTATGTTATTGTAATTTGTATCTTATTATTCCAGGACATCTACATATAAACACATTCTCAAAGTACTCTTCCTGTAGGTCAAAGATGATTCCAAGCAGATTCATCACTGTTTCAATAAAAACACAATATTACACATATTTCATACAGATGGACATTGTGACTGACAAACAATACATATGCAAGACACATAAGCGGTGGTGCATTGTTAGCTATTGTTAAAAGCTCATTTCAATGTTTAAGGACATCTCTGAGGCTAAGCTCTTTTCTGCAGGTATTCTGAATGGTTTGGGGGGGGGGGGGTTATCATCTTAGTCTGTTACTCTCTGTAACAGATATCATTTAAATATCTTAAATTATGATATTTAAAATAACCTGAGATAGAACCAACATTGGCTGTGGCTTTGCACAACCATATATCTGTGTTATCACAGACTGAACATCTTTATCTAAGATGTAGTAGGGATGTAAATCACATGCAGATCATATCGTGATTTTTAAAGCATTAGGGACAAATTACTTGGTAAGACATAACAAGTGATGTTAATTTTGCAGGTGAACAGTGAAAGGTTATTGTGGTTAAAAAAATATATATATATATATTTGATTGTGTTAATAATCAAATCCAGTCACATATGCAGCAGATTCTTCCTGCACATGTAGACAAATTAGTATAGTAGTGACACTGGTCCCATTTCATTACCTGTCCCTTCTCCAGCCACAGGGGCCTCATTTGCCACAGAAGTGCCCCCTGACCAAGTCAATGTGCCGCAAATCCCCATTACTAAATCTTGAATAATATCCCGCAAGGACAGGAAAGAGTCTACACTGAACACATGAGTGTCATGGGGCTGGCTAGCCATCTCCCTGAGCTCCGACTCCACTGCATCCTGAACTCCGACTGCAAACAACTCCACGCCCGCCAGATGCAGCACCTGAGCTGGCTCGACCACGTCATCCTGGGAGCGGCCATCTGTTAGCACCACCACCACCTGGGCGACCCCTTGAACAGCACGGCTGCCGGACGCAGTGGTCAAATGTGTACGTATGAGGAAGTCCAGGCCGAGGCCAGTGCGGGTGCCCCCACCATGATAAGGCATAGCCTTGATGTGTGCCAGGACTCCCTGTGTTGTTGGGTAGCTGTTGAGCTGGAACTCATTTTGAGGCCTGCTATTGTACTGCACAAGGGCAAATTTAAACCTGTCCCCTCCAAGCTGGTGCAGCGATTGTACCAAGCTGTACACAAATTGTCTGACATGCTCAAAGTTCTCCTGTCCAATACTCCAGGATGAATCCACTAGAAAGTATATATCCGCAGCCAACCCTTGTCCACAATCTTCAGCGGAGAGTGTTTGGAGGACAAAAGTGAAAACCAGTGAAAAACAATGCTTGGTTTTTGATACCAAACTGTTTTGGGTTTTTCTGTTTCTTGTTTTGTTTTTTTTTTTCTTGTAAATGGTTGATTACATGCAAAATGTTGATTAGTTTAAATAAATTTGATAGATTCTCACTGGCAGTTTTTGAGGTTACCATTCCAATTTTTTGTCCCTATTGAGTTACTGTTTAAATTTTGATTTGGCAATAATTAGAATAATGGGAACACAGCTAACTTGAGTGGGAAAATATTTTATCTTGTATTCATGTTTTTGTTTTGTCCATATAGCACAAGAAAAACACATTAATACCAGATTTCTTTAGAAATATTTGAATAATTCAAAATTAAAATTTATAATGGGGCAGCAAAAACATAAAAAGAAAAGAAAAAAACATTTATGAAAACTTGAAAATGAATAGATGATTTGCAAACTGACTGCTAATTCAACTTACCTTCCTGAGCATCAAGTTTTGGGAGGAGTCCTACAAATAGGACACCCAGAAGGGCACACAGCGGCAACAGCCGATGCCTCCTCATCTTCAAAAGAAACTGAGGGGACACCTGTAGAAATAGGAACCAAAAGAAATGTGAATGTGAACCAAAAACCTGACAGATCTTCTATTATAATGCAGCAATGCCAAAATAAAAAAAGAAATAAGCAGTTGTTAAAAGGGATAAAATATTAATAGGAGAAAATTACACGAACATGCTTTCATACAAATTGGGTCTGTTTAAGCTTTTTAACATGTGATTTTCAGAATTTCAATTGCTGAAACATTGAAATTTAAAGGGACAACACTGTCTCTTGAGGCAAAGGTGTAACATTTATTTTTTGATGAACAATACAAGTGCTTGACATTGTAACAAATATTATTTAAGACATCACAGTGCAGTTACATTAAGTCATGTACCTGCTGTCTAAATAGTCCCCTCTGGCTGGTGACTATTGTTTGTGCACTCTGCGTGACTACCCCCACAGTGTAAGTAAAGGAGCTACAGGTCTGTGTTGGTGCAGCACAGAGTGGTGATGATTAAAACCATATGTTAAAACTACCATCCAATGTGCATTAGTAATTAACTCTACTTGGCAAGAGCTCAATTTTCCAACTCATAAAATAATATGTTTAATCATAAATGTTGGAGTGCGGGACTGAAAAGCTTACTTTTGCAGCAGGGGTGTGTGTTTTCTATTTATTTCCCACTTTCTTTTATTGTGATGTCAAGCCACAAGAAATGAAAGAAATGCCAAATGTGGCCATCAGAGAAAGTATGCACACATGTACAAAATGTGTGTAGTTTGTGGTGTGTAGTTATTGAGCATATTAAAAAGGAAGTCTTCTGAAAATTAACATTACAGTAAACTATAATTAACATCGGAACAATTGTCATCAATATTTCTGCTCAAGAATCACACATACACTGACACACACAGATGATTGTTTCTTTCTCCATAAAATGCATTACTTGTCATAAAATGTTCTCATTATATAGTATATATCTCACAAAGAACAGTTGAACAAGTACACACACACACACACACAATGATTTGTGGTTTCATTCTCCTAAATTGACCCCAGCCTTTTGTCCTGTCGATGCTCCTCAAAGAGACACAAGTCCAAGCACACTCATGTATACACATTCAACCTCTTGAATTTGAGACCACCCAAAGGTGTGGGTGCAGAAATGTGCCAGAGCAGCTATAATAAGGGTGCAAGAGCAATGAACACACACTGAAGCCAAGACTTCAAACTGTAAAACTCTGAAAGCATGTCAAACGACACCCAAATTAGCCAAAGCTTCCAACTGTGACCTGGCACATTCACCATTCTGCAATTAGAAGCACATTTCATAAGAATAGATGAACACAAACACAGCAAACAGTTATCCTGAAAAACTAAACTGCCAAAGAAGGCCCACGTCCACGCCCAGGAGTCAACCTTGAGTCCCAATATTGTCAACACACCATAAAACCTCAGCTATAGCTGTGGTGAGAAAAAGGGATGTTTGGATCATAATTCCCCTCTAAGTATACTCACTTCATTTGCACTAACAGTTTGCACTTCCCAGAAATGGCACTGAGTTGTACTTGAGACAGTGTCCTCTAGTGGAGAATGATTATATAACACTGTTGAGCATGTCTCTGCTTCATCGGTCTTATTTCATGGAAATTCACATGAAACCTGAGAGGTTATCTTCATCTCTCTGTATGAGGGAGATATTCAAAATATTGAAATGTGTTTTCCAATTCCTCCCTCCTCAATTGTCTAAGATTTTTAAGTTTAAGGTTTGTTTGTTTTTTTTTGTTTTGTTTTAGGGGTTTTTAAGCTCATCATTGCAGCCATTACACATTTTCTTCACAGGCCAATTTATAAGAGGATTTGAGCTGCACAGGTCTAAAACTGGAAAAAAAAACTAATTAGAAAGAGGTGTTTCCTTTTCAGCGTTTCATTCTAAATCCACAGAAAAGAAAAATGTCACTGTCTGCAGTAGATACTGCACCACATTCCTATCTAAACTACAAACTGCATTTTGGAGATGAGAATGAATCTCTTTAAGTCTAAACTTGGGGGGATTAAAAAAAAAAGTATTTGTAGTTTTACATCGATGCATAACTTGATATTGGAAATCCAGTTAAAGCCTGGGGAAAATGACTGAGGTGAAAATATTAGCAGCAGCTGCATGGCTGTGACAGTTATCCTCCAACAAACACATTTACCCACTGGCAACACCAACTGGGTGGGGTCATTCTACTGCCCATAAAGATCTTGACGATTACACGCTTGCATTTTCTATGACTATCTTTTATGTATCAAAACAAACAATATAAAATGCCTGGCGAAAATATGTGAACAAAGTATCGGAGAAATATGTGTCCTGGCAGTACCCCAATGCTGTCACTATCCCAATATGGGCCACAAAGACTTTATTTCAAGGAAGTCTGAGTTATCTTGGACTGTGTGAGAGATGTTTGTGTTCTCTCATGGTCATGTGATTTCAGGTCACTCAGAAGCCACTTCTCCGTAGAGTTTGCCAGTTCTGGCCAGTGCGTCAACATTATGGCTTCCCCTTGCTGCCGCAGAGGAAAACATAGTAGAGTGCTGACTTCTTTAATTCAAACATCAAAAACAGCAGCAGGAAGGATGAATTCAGAAAAAAAGCGGAGTTTTGATCTAGAGTAAAGTCAATTTCCATTGACATTTATCTTCTAGTATGTCTTCACCTAAGGCAGCTATTCATGTATGCCGTCATAGGAGCATGTAATACATATATCATTTAAAAAAGGTTTTTCTGTTGCCATGTTTGTGTTTCTATAACTGGATTCATCACTTTAACTATTGATGTAATTCAATCACCACAGTGAAGTGTTCAGTTTATGTTATCCTCTGAGCAGAACATGCAGCTCTATACACTGTGTACAGCATGAGCATCTTGCTCAATGAGATGATTTACTGTTAACAGCATCGGTTTGCATTTACAGAACAAGGCAGACACTGCTGGTGCCCGTGAGTACAACCCAAGCACATTCTGCAGCTGGACCTCACACACTCATTTACTGCAAAGGCCACACACAAACACATATGCATGTAAACGCACGTAAAAGCTACCAGTGCATCCCAGCACATGGCTCCATCAGCTCCAGTGACATGCAGCATGTTCACCCTCTGCACCAATGAACCTTCTCGGACTGGATGGACTGACAGGGTGCAGTCACATCCCAGAGACAAAAAGGTCCTTATTGCTCCTCAGAGTGAATTTGTGCACTAGTCTAAGAGCACAAAACACTTCACAGTCAAATTTTATATGATTTTATAGTGGTTGGTGTAAAATAATTAGCCAGCTACTACAATCTCAGTCAGTAACATTAACATTTTTATTTAAACAATAGATTGCAGGACTACTGTACTTTTTTCCTATAATGAAAAACCCAGAGAAGAATCATCGAACTCTCTCTCTCTCTCTGAGTCTGTCAACTCATTATTTTCTTGTCTATCATGAAAAGGCATTGTACAAGATTATGCTAATTTTTTTCTACATTTGTCTTAATTATGTCATTAATTATAATCTAACACTATCACATTCTATACTATACAGGATATTACTTAGTTTGCACAAAGGAGCAGGAAACCTAAAAATCATATGTATATAATCAAAAAGCCTTAATTTGCAAACCACATTTCACGCCACCGGGCTTGTATCACTCTTTCAGAGTGACAGCTTCAGTGGCTCCCTAAACACTGTATTACAGACTGAAAATTCAGCACATAAGAATTATACTGTCAACGGCAATTATTGGCAGCTTCATGCATAAATCACTTCCAAAGATTAGTTTTTGTATTTGCAAAGAGACCTCACTAAAAACAAATATGATTCATAGTCAAACGGTCCAAAGGCGATGGGGCTCATCTCTACACACTGAGTGTAAAACAGCTTTGCAGTGCCACTGTCTGGCTTCATGGAAGGAAAGTTCACAATTTGTGTGACTGACAGCACACACCTGAGTGCACTAGTAATCAATCCCATAGCTATATGGACCTGAACCCTCCACCCCATTGGCCCCCCTCAGCTGAGAGGAATTGATGTGCCACATGTAGCACAGATGAGAGGAAAATTGATGATACAGTTAAAAGAGGGAGGATGAGACAGGGTGGGCAGGCAGTTCCACACAGCTGATGTGGATTAGTCTGTCTGACACCCAGCAGATGTGTGTTCCAGCTCTGTGGTCAATGTAAGCCGGCAGGCTGGTTTGGTTAAAAAATTAAACTTGACGCACAACCAGTATTGGTTATAATGGGTGAGAAGAAAGACATCATTAAATGGCTCGTAGCAAGAAAGACAATGTTCTTTGGTAACCACAGAGTGCGATCATTTCATTTGTCTCTCTATAGTGGCTGTACTGTTCAATGTTCTCAAAAAATGACATCAGAAAGTGCCTTTTCAAACTAGACAGTGCATGGCAGACATATCCACTCTTTGTATCTGTGACAATTATGAATTCCTTTAAAAGAGAACATTGGAGCAGTGATTTCAAGAAATGCTCCAAACATCTGTGCCACATCATGGGGGGAAAAAAACGAAGAAAAAAAAAAGAAATCTGGAGCGAGCAGAACCACTATAAAACATTCTAAGGCTGATTTATACTATATTCTAAAAGGCCTTTGTTAAGAGTCCTCCTGATGCAGTCCTGCCAATGATAAGTCAGATGTTCATTTCCAAGGGGAGCTGCTGTTCTGTCATAATAGTGCTAGTAAATTATGCGAAAGTGCTTCAAACAAATAAAACCAAATCTGGAGTGCAGGCCAACTTTCCTCTTGCTGTTGAACAGTGACCAAGTTCTGTCTTGCTGTATCCTAGAAACGGGTTACATGCAAACATGAGACTACGTGGAAGCTATAGCTCATGAAAGTTAAAGTTATTTATGACAAATTTCCAAGGTTATGTCATAATTTGTTACTCATAAGAATAAAATATTAATAAGTCTCTGGAGCTTCTGCTAAAATAATAGTTCATTTGACAAACAATTCACACACACACACACAGAAGTCACAGCTGAATTCTCCTATGTCAATGTGGGACACTCTTGCAGAGGTGGAAGATTAATGATGTCCACCTGGTCCACTGAACCGCCCACTCTCTCCACCACTCCCACCACCCCACGCACCCCAACTCCCACCAGCCCATCCACCACCGACACCACCTCCCACTTCATCCATTTTGTCCACTAGCCCAAAACGCCTTCTGGTTCTCCTGGTACATCTGGCCAGTGGTGTGGAAAACACTTAACTTCTTTACACTTTTCCATTCCTGCATAGACTACAGCGGGTGTGGCTTTGCAGCTTCTGCTGCAGTGGAAACATCTATCCATCCAATTATTTCTGAGGCACTCTCATTTGGGAGTGTGAAGATTTAGAAGTACAACACTGATTTGAGACTTCGGATTCATTTTCTAGCGATTTTTTTTTTTTTTCTTTACCATTTTTTGACATTGAACTTTACATGAACCAAGGATGTCAAACTGAAAAAACAACAAATGAAAAATGATTGATAAGAAAAGGAGAGCGCACACACCCCTTTCACTCCACTCACATGCATCATACATAACATTGCTGAGGTTTCCTCCTTCAACCTCACAGCAGATCACCTCTTGCCCTTGCAGCACTCTCACTAAGTATAGGCTTCAGTCAAGCTGCTAAATGCATGCTCTCTGATATTTGTGAGCTATAAGCCAAAGACATTATTCAACCCTGTGATTATAGCACCCATCATAAGCTCACATTATGGTTTGACTCTATGTGCTGGTCAAGGCAATATTCAAAATCTGCAAACAGCACAATCAAGATTTAAAAGCTCTAAGAAAGTGAGTGAAAGTTAAGAAACAAAGCAAGTGTGCAAGAAGCATGTGAGCTTATCTCCTTATCCAATATGTAAAGTTTAAACTTACCCTGAGCTGAAGTAGGTGTACTCCACTGTATTTGTTTTTGAAGAAAAAAATAATATCAGTTATGTAAAGTTATTGCAAGTTGGGCTAATGGTCATTATCCTCCTGGTAAATTCCCCTTGCTGGCTTTTACAGCACCTCCCGGAGGAAGGTGGCTGATGAAAGCGGCGATAGGAGATGTGCAGAGAAAGGCTTCCTGAGTGAACAGGGGAAATGGTTGAGACAAAAAGAGACAGACTCTCTCCCAGTCTCAAACCAGAGGAGCTGTGGTGCTGTGTTCAAGGATGGGATGGGACAAACTTCCAAACTCCTGGAGTTCTGCCACCTCTCTCTCCCTCCTCCCACTTTCTCTAGTGGAGGAGAAAAAAAAAGGCGGGGGCGGGAGAGGGTGAGCGGGGAGCGAGGGGGAGGCCAAAAAAAAGTAAATGAAAACCAGACACATAGCCCTGTTTGGTCTGGATGTGAGCAGTGGGGAGGATGATGTCACAAATCTGGAGCGATTTTCCCCCCTACCTTTTTCCTTTAATTTGCCATTTCTCCCTGGACCTCTGTAGGGCCCGCTATCCTTTTTATATTAGCAAACAAACAGATACTTTGGTACACCCTTTCGTCACTAATTCAAGTCGCACTGAAATAAAAATATATCATAGTTTTAAAAAATACTGCAACATCCATTAGTGCAACTTAGTTAAAGCACATTTGTGATGGAGATTGTTATTTTTGAAAGATTCAATCTCCTCTAATCTCTAATCTCTGAAAAAACTGAGACTGTAGGGATAAAATAACATCATTTAGTAGGTCAGTTTTATTATCAGAGACACACATTTCATAATATTTGTGGTCAGTTCACATTAGATGTGACACAGGACATTATTCATCCTAATATTTACTGAAATTATTAGATTTATTACAATATAGCTGCAACTCCACTAATCTTGCAAGTAAAACGTTTAATTCCATCCCACTGGGGAAGAAGAGGAAAGGAGTATTATATAATACGAGAATAGCATTTGCAACATAGAGTTTAAACTAGCTCTTATACTTTTTTGTTGGAAATGGTCTTGTGAAAAATTGACTCATTGATCACTTTGTTTTGTTGTTAGGCTACATCTAGCTGATGTAGTAATTGTGACAAGAGCAAAGGGAAAAGCTGACAGAGTGCCCATTTTCCTTTAAAGGCTGCTATTGAAGACAGATTGTGTTGACTGCGGCTGTTCCATTTTGATGGCTCCTTCAAAGATGACCAGGAAATACAACTTTCTTTCTGTTTTCATGGTCCAATCTATCCCAAGACTCATGAGATGTGCTGGTCAAGTCAAACAGAATTTGAGTTTTACATTTTTAAATAAGTAGTTAATGTAAATTCTTGTAGAAAGAATCGGAACATTCCTTCATAATGCAAAGGTGAACACCGATGGCATATCAATGGTAAAACCCTGTTGCCATACCACCTGACTTGAGTTTGTCCTCCCAATGTAAGACTGCGTCCTTTGAAGCTCTGAAGCATAAGCAAAGTCCACACCAGCAAGAGGTTGGGCAGGATTGATGGGTCAATAAAACAAAGGATTATATTTCCATCCATTCTAAAATAATAAATAAAATAATTCCAAGTGAAAGTAATAGTTTATGTCCTATGTTCCACAGCCATTCCAAAGGTGTTATTATTTGTAGCCACACAAGTTTCACAATCTTTTCGGGAATCAAATCTAAGACTAAGTATTCTTTGGCTCCTAAACCTCACGAATTCAACCATAATAGCCCCCTTTCTCCGTGGGTTAATTACTGTAAACATGACAGCTAAGTCAGTAGCCATTGGAGCAATATTTTAGGAGGCAAACCTATGAGTTGTATAGTATGAGATGATTGGAATAGACAACCTCTACTATTGTTCAGGTTGGACAAATGATTAATAATATCAATGTATGAAATGTGTGCTGAATGTGTATTGTAGAGTTCCCTTTGTCACCCAACTGGAGTCACCCTCAGCTCTACTGAACTTTAAGCCAGTTCTTCCTATCAGGGCAGCAGCTGCAGCAGGAGGCAGTTTTCCATGTGATAAACCATCTGTACACAACCTTCCTACCACCAAACAGCTCCAGACAAAATTATGATACTGGACATACTAGAGCGTTTGGCAGCTAAAGAGGAATATATTTCCCTGAAGAGTTGCAAAAACCAAAAACAGAATTAAACAAAATAATAAGGTGATAATATGAGTATGAGTATGTTTTCAGCATGTTCAGCTTTGTGACATTTCAGTTTGTTATTTTTAATAATGCTCATTTGACAGAAGCACTGCAAAGTCACAATATGAATGTTGACTTGTGTTCTTACCATTCGCAAGTTAAGTCCTCTACTGTAAGCATCAGCACATAAGTGTATACCATTCAATGTTTCTGGTCTATACAATGAAATATGCAATTCAATGCACTTCAACAGGAAACAATGTTCAGCAGCGCTTCCAAATCCCCCACAGTCTGAGCCGAACAGAGGGAGGATTTCTGAAGCATTTTTCTGTCAGTGAGCTAAAACAGACTATGTTCCCAGAGGTCAGTTTGCCGGGAAATTAACTTGACTCAGTGACATGAGTGCGAATAAAGGTTGAAAGCTGAGCTCTAACATCCAGTATGCTAACATCAGTTACTCCACCAAACTCACCCTGAAGATGCACTATGTCTCCATTCATCACAAAGAGGAGAGACTCCAAAATGCACCATATGGAAGTCTTTACAACGCTGGTTCCACTGCATCCATGTACTATTGTCTGTGGGTCATTACTCACACCACCGATATTTCCTGTGAGGCGCTGCAGTGTTATGATGATGCTAGGCAACAGCTGCAGTAATGTCCATTCAGTTACACGATGTTATACACTCAGATAGAAAATGAAGATCTGATAAACAGCTGAAAGGATTGGAATTGATTAAAAAAAAAAAAAAAAAAAGTTAAAAATGTTGCAGAAGATTTTTACATTGTACATCAGGTCCTATTTTGTGCGTTAGTCTACACTGTGCATAACGATTGAAGCCAGATGAAGGCAGAACAACATATCAGTTAGATCCAAATACTGTTTGATTATAAGGAAACACATCTTACATGTTCCTTTGTGAATGAGCAATAACTACACAGACCCTTTAAATCAAAACCTGTTGCAGCCTCTGTATGACACGATGTAATTCTTATAGTATCAAGTGATGTTAACGTCATGCTAACAGCTTGTAACAATTGGCAGACTTGCAGACAGAGCTGACATCTGTGTTTCTTTGATGCATGCCACCAAGTTGACTTCATGTGGGTGGATGAGAGTGCAGACTGTTTACTGTGATGCTTTTCAAAACAGACCCAGACGCTTGTTTCTGTCACTAAGAACTGTCAGCTCTCCCAACGCTGACAGGTATGAAAAAAATAAAAATAAAAGGCTGTTTCCTTCAACATCAAGATGAGGTTTAGGGTGTGGATGTAGAGTCACTAGGTTCGTACTATATGTGGAAATTATGAAAATCTATCCTTAAGGCTCGTCAAAAGCCATGAACACACACTGGTGTTGGTTTTATTCTGAAATAAAAGCGTGATTCTTCCCCTCCACGTAAATGAAGTATTTACACTGGTCTCTGGAAGTTGCTTTTGCTTGCCTGCGAAGACGTTACCATTAGGAACAAACTGTTCACTGGCCAGTTTGAGGAAAATGCATGTGTTGATTCCACCAACACACTTGTTTCCATTTGCGTGTAAGCAAAAAACTGGGTGGAGATGGAGTGGCCTTAACTCATTCTGATGAGGAAAGTATTAATAGTCACAGTAACTGTAGATACTCAACAGAAGAAGCTGTAAATGAGCAAGAGACACACTGAGGAGTCATCACTTTCCTTACCCTCAGCACACATGCACGAGCTCACATTTTCATGTTCACCTTCATCATCTTCAATTGACTTTATTTATTTATTTTATTTATTTTTTGAAGAAATGTTGCTGTCTGTTTTGAGGTGACAGTGGAAGCATGTGTGGGCACCAGCCAGAGGTCACTTTAACAGTAATGCTAGGTCACAGTAACTCAAGTCAAATCCTTGTTTAATACATTCATGCACATATTATATTTGCACATGGTTTAATACTGTATGCCACTTTCCGAATACCTTTTACAGTACCACCCAGCGATTCAGGACAATATGGCACAAGTCATTTCTACACATTAATCAGGTCTTTTCATCAAGCAGAAGAAGCTCTACAATGTCAACAATGAACTGTAAAAGGGGTCTTAGCACTGAATTCATGAGTGAAGTTGCAACAAAATAATTCAATCATTGATTTTCTACTATTTATGAGGGGGGGGGGGGTTCCTGGAGCCAATACCAGTTCACATTGGACAAGGGGATGGGGTCACCTTGGACAGAACCAGTCACACTCGGACCTACAGACAATTTAAAGTCGCCAATTAACCCAAACATGATGTCTTTGGATGGTGGGAGGAAACCCAGACAGACACGGGGAGAACATGGAGACTCCACACAGAAAGGCCCCAGGCCTGGGAAGTTAACACATTTTTGGAGCAATAACAACAGAGAAGAGTTCCAAATGTGACAATGTACTAGACAGAGTCCCTGATTATAGAATCCAAAGTAATGTTCCTTCACTATAACCAAGCTGAAAGGATGGGGCTCTGAGTTCTTTTTGATGCTTCCAACAGGTGGCCCTATCCAAAAACCAAGCTACTGTTAATTTCCTGAAGTGGGATATAGCAATCACATCTGGATATACAAGCCGAGGCTTCAGTCTAAATATGGAACTTATCTAAAGATCATTCTGTTGAATCCTGACTCGGATAAGGGGCTGGATCACATTCATCCAAAGGAAAATGCCGAGTAGTCACTCCAAATTTGCCTCACAGAGGCCTCAGTTAGCATGCTTTTTCTTCAACTGTAGAATGAGTAGAGTGTTAAAGTGGTAATTCCAACTCAACAGTGCTCATATACGTTATTATTAACACGTCATTCTTAAAGGGTCTCTCACAAAAGTCGAATTACCAGTATGGAAAGCATGGAAATTATATTTACTGGTGTCCTCCACTGATGTATTTTTATTTTATTTTATTTTTTTTTTTTTTTTTTTTTTCAAACATGTTAAGTGTAATAAGTGCATTGTCTGGGCTGTTGTCACTAATATGCATTGTCCTATACAGCTTTGATTAGCTGGAGAAACATGGACATCATGGCACATTGAAAATTATGCACAAGAAATAGAAATAGATAATAAAATCAGAGAAGAAATCACATGGCTTCAGTAGACCATAATGTAATATTGCACTGAGTAGTCTATTCATATATCTGAAACTCCAGTCTCAGAGGAAGACTGTCCCATTTTCTCTCTTTTAAATATGAATTTCATGTTTTTATTTTCTGCTTTTTGGTTTCCCCTATTTCATGGTTTTTAACCATTGTCTCACAGCCAAAGAACAAATAATTTATTAAGTTAAAGAGGCAAAATAAACGGTTATATGGAGCGTGTGTGTCTATAAATCAGTGGTCTACACTGTGAGTTCATGAGTGTAAAATGACATGTGTGTGAGCAGAGCCGGGAAGCAAGGAAAACAGGTTCAGAAAGTCATTTCCCCCTTCGTCCGTCTCCCCCCAAGGCACAACTGGGCTCATGAACCTATGGCTATCCCAGGCCCAGGTGCATCCAATGAGCCAGACCCTGACCACGCCTCCTGGAACACACACAAAAAAAAAAAAAATTGTACAGAAAAGTTTATCTGTTTGCTATCTATTTAAATCTGAGGCATCGCTCCATAGTCTTGACGTTTCATTACATCAGTTAAAAATGCAATTCAAATTATTTCACATACAGAGTTGCCACTTAAGGTTTAATATCACCAGCTGGTTGTTTTGCAGTTTCCATCATCATACCTCCAGCATCTGATTCCTGTGACTTGGCATAGAAAGAGAGAATGGCCAGTTGGCTGGAAACTCCCTAAAATCTAATGATATCGCATCATCTGATCAGTCACAGAAACACAAAAAAAAAAAAAATGTTCCCTGAGCGAGCACTCCCAAATCAACACGCTCAAATTTTTTGGCTGCCATGAATCCAATTTATGCAGTTTTTAAATCCTTTTCAGTCCCAGAGGTAAAGCTAGGAAAGAAAGAAATCTGTTACAGTAACCTGTTACAACACTAAAATGCTAAATTGGAATAAATATGTCTACCCTGGTCCTTCATGATGGAAATGAAAGGAAAACAAAATGCAGGATTACTATAAATGTATTAATTTAATCAATAGTCAGTATTGGTGAATGGTTGAAAATCACATAATGAAGAACAAAACTAAAAACAGTGACACTAGAAGGAGGGACAAGTTTCTGAGACGAGCAGCGTGTCTCTTTTACAGCCCTCTGCTCTCAGATGAGTGACCACCTGGCCAGCCCGGGGATACTTCCCAGGCTTCCCTAGCAGACTGAGAGAGCTGAACACGCATCAGCTTATTTCATCCTTTCCACTTTAATCCATATTTCTATTTTGTACAATAACACTTTCAACCCATTCTTCCCTGCATCCTGTCAAGTTTTTGGATGGTAACTCTCATCCCATTCAAGGCTGCAAGTTTGGGTGCACATTGTCCACAGAGGTGTTGTTCTTTGTTACTATCATACGCCACGATGGCCAACCCAAAACAAGGTACACTGGTTTATGGGGGATTTGGTTTTACATCAGAGTGTGCAGAATGTATTGACTATCAACAGGAACATTGACAATGCAAATTCTTTTGAGGCCCCTGGTTTCAGCACCTGTGCTATTTTTTTCAGTTTTTTATATTTTTTTTTTGCTTTGTTTGTTTGTTTTGTTTTGTTTTCTTGATCAACTGTGCCAACCCATTTAGTTTCACCTGTTCGCAAATACCAAATTTGTCTTTCCTCTTTGGCGGTATTGTTTCCTAGTATTTCTTCTTGTCCTCTGTCCCGGATTCAAGGCTGCATTGTGACACAAGTCACACAAATGAATGAATTAATTAATATTATTACATAATATTAATACTATATATAATACATAATATATATAATATATTACAATTAATATTATTGAATACGCAACCCTAACCCTAACCCTCAACCACTCTCCCCACTCACCATTCAGCAGTAGATGCAGATCTAGCTCTACCTCAAAACTCTGACACATCTTCCAGATGTGTTATGTGTTCAGGTGTTGGAGGAAAGCGCTTACAGATGACACTAGGGAGAGCAGAGTATGGGTACTGAGGGCTGTAAAAGAGAAACACACGGGTCGTTGCATACCTCCTGCCAGTGTAAGAAGAGTTAAGATCTTTGGTTTTGCTGGACCTGAAAGAACTGGTTTGTGCTCCAACAACATTTTTGTCATGTGAGGTCATTTGGGGTTTTTTTCATTGGGATGAAAATACTTGATCAGATTTTGATCAGAATAAAGGAAGGCGCTGAAGCAGTATTCAAATTCTGAGTAATTTTTCTCTTATTGTTTTTGTGCTTAAGGCATGGGGAATGCATGATCCTCACTTGTATGTAGATACAAATGGGTTGATATGTCTCTGTAAAAGTGTTGTGGAGCAAAATACAAATTGTAAATCCGGCAAACTACACTACCAGTTGAAAGTTTGGACACACTTTCTCATTCAAATGAATAGGTAAGTGTGTCCAAACTGTTAACTGGTAGTGTACGTGTTTGTGTGTATGTGAGTGACTAAGGCAGTGCTAAGGGACAAGCTCAACAGCAAGGCCAAAAACTATTTATACAGGCCATTTCCTCTGAGGGGATGAACCCAGCCCCTTAAATCTGCCAGAAGACCTGACATTTGCCACAGAAGGACTCGTCATACTATGCATCTGTTTAATCTCGTATCCTCCAAGTGCTGCATTTTATCTCCACTGTTTATATTACTTCACATCAGTGGTGACGATCAGGGTGAGGTGGAGAAGTTCCACGCTCTTTTTTTTTTTTTTTTTTTACTTCTATCACTTTCAAAAAATCAGAGTTTTAACATCTGAAGAAGTTATAGACAAACACTGAAGCATGCAGGCATTGCTAAAGTAGAAGGATGTTCTTTCATATTTTGTGCTCTGTTTTTATCAGTTCCATTTTTTTTATACATTTTTTATTTAAGCATATTGTTTTATTTGTGAAATTAACAGTGGGCACCATAATTGGGTTGTTGTGGTGGCAGATGAAAGCATAATTAAAGAATAAATTCACTTCTATTATTTACAGAGAACTAACTGATACGCACATTTTAACTTTTAGAGCTCACCACTGAGAACTAGGACAATCATGATGTGATGTCAAAGAATAAATATATAATCAGTCATTTTAACTGTGCTGATGAGTTATTAATAATTTTTCCAATTGCTTGTGTCATTCTCAGTTGGGTCAATGAGAAATGGAGCAATTTTGAAAGTCAAATGGAAAGCAGACAGCCCAACAGCTGGCCAGGAGAGAAAAAAGAAAAAGACAAAATGTTTTAAGGCCACTAAGACTTATAAAAGGAAATGTGCTGCACACATGAGGAGCACACAGCTGTGTACCATCCTGCAGTTATCCAATTTCCTTTGATTTTCCTGGCTCTTATCACATTACGCTGATATGGTGGAATGACACCAGACGGCCCAGATGATCACACTGACGTGGCCTTTCACTTTCATACCTAATTCCTTACTTTATCTAAGCCTTTTGTGCAGACACTGCAAAAAATAAAAAATAAAAAATAAAGGCATAAAAATATACAGAGTCAATTAGGCTTATTTGTGTTTGATTACACAAATTGCTATGCAACAATGACAGAATAAAATAAGAAATTAGAAAAACAAGTCAGCATTCGAGTAAAAATACAGAGTCTCGTGCAAAAAGCCATTTGTTTCTGCCTCTAGTTGGGTAAAAGTCAAAGCAATCAATTTTATGTCATCATTCTGAGCTTGGATATTGTCACTAAGATTTTGGTAAAAGCTTACAAACGGATAGACCAAATGACTTCAGTAATACAGGCGTACAAACTCTTATCCAGTCTCACTATCCTGAGCACTTCACATACAGTAAGAATTTCAAGCACAGATGTTTCATGATGTTTCATGTTTCAGATTCATGAACCAGACCTACAGTCAACTCGTCGCCTGTTAGCCTGTCAGCCTCTTAGCCTATGGCTAGTGCTCACTGCCACTGACACTATACAGCATCAATACAGCTGTTTATAGAGCAGTTATGTATTATGATCCTTAGAGGTCCACACTGTATAGCTGTATAGCTGTATAGTATAGCTCTTTAATATGTATTCATGTAATTGTGTTATATGTAGATAGTTTTGCACAGCAAAGACAAAAATCAAGTTTATGCTGCAAATAGGAGTTATATTGCATTTGAGCCAACCCCATGAACTGACACTGGCATTTTGCTCCACTTGGGTTACAGTAGGGTTAGGACTAATTAATACATAGCCTACCATTGACACATTCACTGAAAGTGGTGCCTTTGTCTAACATAAGAGATTTATTTATCTCCGCTTGTCGATGACACTCTCTGGATGAGAAGATGGGAGGGAATAAGTTGTCTCTTTCCAAATGTCATTACTCAATTATTTTTCTTTGAATTCTGTTCACATGGCTCCTCTGTAAACCACTTTGACCAAAAGAGCTCACTAACATGACCAGTCACACGATGGACACGTCTTTCCAAACCCAGTTTGGGTTTGGCAAACTTTTCAGGAATATTCCTCTCTTAGTTTTCCCATAGCCATGGTACATCTCTGCAGCTCTACATGACAACGAATGAGCAGCTAACCACACCCTCTTCCCACACCACCCACTCAATCTCGCTGGGAGGTAAACTCCAAAGCAGGACCAGGTCCTGCAATCACAAATAAATCCCACTATGACAGTTTCTTTGAGAACCACTTATGCTTTCAAGTGTCTATCTGTAGTTTTCCATCAGAATAAATTGGGATGGGAAAATGTTCTGATAGCTTAGCTTCAAACTCTGCAGTTTCTCTGGCTCCCGCTCTTCCCCACAAAAGAGGCAGGAACTGGATGTCTTTCCAAAACTTAACAGTTGCTGTGACTTGCTTCTGGTGTATCACATCTCCCTCTCACTCAGCCAAGCGTAGCCACGCATTCCCACCGCCTCCAGTACTTTTCTGACTCACCAATCCATCTGAACAATGCCCACCATTGAATTCTGGATAGGTGTCTTTAATTAACAGCTGGAATCTTTTAATACTGTAGCCAGTAACCATGGCTACTCCATAATAAATTACATACGTACATATTCATGATTTAAAACATATTTTAGCTGGATTCTAGATGGAAACATGGTCAGACTGTGTCATACTCTTCAACTGTCCTGAAAAGTCCCTTCATAGTTGCAAATGTTTCAGAGCTGACTCATTATAACATCGCCTTTTCCACTCCTGCTCCATGAGTGGTATTTACCTTGAGAAGTTATAATTTCCATGATTGGGATAAATGAGTTGGTTTGCTGAACATCTGGGAATAATTTTTACTCCTCAGCCCTACAGTTTTGTTCTCCAGTTTTCTTTGCTGTGCTGAAGAGAAGGAGATCAGGACCTGGGGGTGGGGGGTCAGGGTTGTGATTAATTAAGATGAAATGGCTGTTGATATGTTGAAAGTGATTTTATGGAATTCTGGCACATTACACACTTTAGATTCCATGTGAGCTTCAGGTTAATATACACAATCTGTCAGTTGTTGCTTTGAATTTAACGAAAGCTGCAACATGGATCCCGAGCCAGCTGCGTGCTGCGTGCAATTCAACAAGCTGTTTAGCGAAACATGTCTAATTTAAAAAAATAATCCAACTTACTGTCATAACACATAAGCTATACTACATGTTGTAGCTGTGACTATGTAGCAGGGTGGACATTGTGGCAGAGGGAATGCATCCAAGACATCTAACAGCATGGAGGAATGTCAAATGTTTGAATGTTCAGCTTTACAGGTTTGTTCAGCGAAGCAGTTGTTACATAATGGCAGAGGCATGACAATCACTTTAGCATGGTTGTAAAGCAAACACTGCTTTGAACCAACGGCTGCATTCGCCTGTATGTCACACCATGCACTTCAGAAAACTGCTTTGACTGCACGTTAAAAAAGATTATAGTACCGTTCACGTTTGATAACTGGATGTCAATGATTGAACCTTGTCTACATGAATCTCTCTTCAGAGTATTTATATTTATTGTACACTCTACACTCTTGCGGTTCTTTTTTTGTGTTGTATTAGGCTTCCGCTGTCACATGATGCCAGTGGCTTTGTTTCTATTAAAAATCATATTCCTCTTGTGTGACCTTTATTCAGGAAGGAGAAGAATCAAGGAGCTTTATGTATTAAGTCTAATAATGCCAACAATTTCACTGACAATCATCTTTTTGTTCTTCAGTTTTACACATTTTCTAGCCAACTGTAGCTCATTGCTTTGGTTATCCAGGTGATGAAACTAAGATATTTTAATTAAGGTGTGGCACAGCAGATATATGCCTGGACATACGGCTGTTTACTAATCCATTAACCAGTGTTTTTCGTCTCTTTGTCCACAACAGCACAGGAATAGTTTCATATTGCTTTAAAAACTGTATATCCACAGTGAAAGGCAACAAAAGCCATAGCTGTTTGATGCAATTAAGTTCATGTGTATTCACTCTGTAAAAATGTTTTAGTTTACAAACGAATAATTATGTCTTCTACTCTTAGCAATAACACTATTCATTTTCTTGTCCTATGGCCAGCCAATAGAGAACTATTCTTGTTTATTGCAAGCTGGATCGAATTTCTGAGGGTTTGTCAACAGCTTCTGGGATATAATGGCTCATTTATCAAATTGCTTTTTTAATAGATCTGTATATGAGGTTACAACCAAAAAAATCCAACAGCCAACCACTTTGGAAAACAACACGTTCAATCAGGTTATCGACACCATTATGTTTTAGGTAATTCCCATGTGCATCAGTTGTTAGTCAACATATATATTTTACCCATTCATATATATTTCTTTGTCCCTGTGAGACCAGGAGAAACACAGCCAGTGTTCTGACAGAGATGACTGTGATGAAGGCCATAATGATGCATACAGCTGTTGCCCCCAGTTTTTTAAGGAAGTGTTGCTGGAAACGGTAGACCATGAGGATGTTCAGTGATACTGTGAAGAAGACACTAGCTAATTTCCTTCTGCGGCCCTTGGGAACCCAACAAAGCCCATCAGAACTACACATGTACCAACATCTGCTCTCTAACAACCAGAATGATTCATGAAGTAAAAACACTGCATGGTGGGTTGAGGTGGGCCAAATTTGGTGAACAGCAGAAGGTGAAGACTGTTTCATGACGTCACAAACGTATATGTAATGACGTAATAACTTATGATTACTTGACATTATGCAATTTAGAAAAATGTGACTTATATTTATAGACGTTTTATAATCAGAGATGTCAGTCGTGTAACTCAAGTAGGCTTTCTAGCAGAGCAAACAAAAGCAAAAAATTCTAGAGCATGCGTTTTAACAAGAAGTAGCAAAGTCTGGTAGCTCTCAACTTTTACAAAATTTTATTTTATTTTATTTAAAGGGGTGTTTTCATGGTTGCCATGCTGGTGCAAAGGTGAAGGTCAGGAAATGGCGATATAAGCCCTTTCTGCCATTGATCGTCAACAAACAACAAATGGAGATATTGGTGAAGACTCAGAATGTATACCGCGAGTGTTGTACGTTCCACCCAAGCCAACTGCTGAAGTTCCATGTGAAGTTCTCCATGAAACTAAACATTCTGAGGTATTTGTATTAATATCTGGAGATTTCAACCCCTGCTGACTGGATCATGTTTTGTTTTTGGTTTTTTATAGTTTTTATTTTGATTTTGATTTTGATTTTGATTTATTTTGAATTTCCCCTTGGGGATCAATAAAGTTATTCTAAAGTGTATTTAGCTGTACTTGGTATTAGTTTAATTTTGCATTGCATACGTCACCCCAACTTAACACAACCTACATATATAAATGCCAGCATACTTGTGTTGGTGCAATAACACAATTTTTAAGCTATTTATCAAAAATATACATATATTTTCTCATCCTATGATGAAGATTTGGTTAGGTTTGGGCACAGAAACGCATTGGATAGGGTTCAGAATAATGGTGGTTATAGTTAAAAAAAACCAACATTGACTTTTGGTGGGAAACAGAAATGTAACATGCAGTCTCCCGTGTCATGGTTGCTCCAGGCGGACACCATAATTCCTACAGCAGCTACAGGGTTTTGCTAAAATGACACTGTTGTTCTTGGATGGAAAGCTTCAAGTTATGAGGTCTCATGAGTGAAATACATAAAATGAAGAAGAAAATAAATATCTCTTCCCACCTTCATATTTCTCTTTCACACTTAAAATAGTTAACACAAAAACTTTCACACAGGAAATAAAACCGGAAACCGTTTTTTAATCTTTCTTCAATGGTATGGAACGTGTGACACTATGAAAACAGGCATGTGTGCTGCAGCACTAAAACTGTCTCCATAATAAGCCTTTGTCACTTGGTCCAAACAGCTTTCGCATTAGAAAAAGAACGCATTGAGGGGCAGCAGTGCCCAGCTGGAAACACGGAAATTTTCCAGCGTAAAGCCTCCAAATTTTTACAAAGGGGATTCCTAAAAAACTACTGACACTATGATTCCTATTAGACACAGAAAGAACAAAGTTCACAGTCTTGCTTCACTTTTGAACAGGCTGTATCTAATAACGCGAACATGTTTTGTTTTGTTTTGTTTTATTTTGTGAGAATAGATTTTAACTTTTAACAACTGGCTTTCACAGCCATCCACCTCTTATCCATCCTGCTCATCCGTAGAGGATCATGGGGGCCCTGGAGACAATCGCAGCCAACCCAGCTTGACCCTTGGTTTAAAATATACACGCAAAGCAGCATTTACACTGCAGTCACCAATTGCACTGTATGTCTTTGGACTGAAGAAGCAGGAGAATACAGTATGAAAAGAACCCACACAGGCACAAGGAGCATATGAAAACCCCACACAGAAAAGTCCCGGGATCAGATCATTACCAGTCTGTGTGCTAATTGTTGCATAAAAGCATAGAAAGCTTTAAATATGTTGCATTAATGCAAAAAGTCAGTGACAACCACACCACTACTATTAAATTGCAAAATCAGTCTCCACCATGTAATATAGATTTATGACAAAACCAAATCTTTTCAGACATTTGGATGCTATGTCCTTTTTCGGTCTAAGGAAGGAAAGCTCTCAAACATACTGCACTGTTTTGTTTGTTTTTTTTTATTGTCTTTTCTAGATGAATGACTATTTCCTCTTGTTATAATGGGTAAAGGGTGGCCAGGGGATTGAGATGGCCATTTCCTCCGATTACAGCCTGAACACAGCATTGAAAACAGGCCCCTTTTCCTGCTTTCCAGTGATTACTGGAGAGGAGAGGCAACATTCTGATAAACCATGTAGAGATAATCAGTATGTTTCTATCAAAGTGAATGTTTATTCTAAAAAGGCCTTAAAAGGGAGTCAAATCAAACATCAGAAGGAGACGCCAAAACCACATAATGATGATAAGTTTAGAACAAAAAATGTTACATGATAAAGTCTCTGGTTGGTTTAAAGTCTTTCACTCAATCTTTTTAATTGCTTGGTTCCGCTTTGGGTCCGAGATCCCATTTTCAAGTATGAATGAAGGCGCTTGTGATCCCTTTTTCTATAATTTCCATTCGTCCCTTTATCACATCTAATAAAGAAATAAATTACTGAAAAGTTATACAATTTCCCGATGAAGATAACTAGAGGGTTGATGGCCTCTATTAGTGCCTCTGGTGTCTGCTGCATGTGTTCAGTTCAGTGCAGTGCCTGCACCAATAGGTGGAGGTTTTGCACCACCCTTCTAAGAGTGCATTTGTAAACTTTAGACTAGACTAGACTGCAGATGCATGGAAATTTGTTGTAGAGGTGTGTTTTCGCTATGCTAATTTTGTGACTCTATGGAGGACAACTTTATTAGCCAGTCAGACATAGTATCAAATTTAAGTATCAAATTTGAGCTTTGCATAGACGATATAGCCTGAAGACTATGTTCAACCGATGATGTTTCCTTTAGTGCAATAATGAGATTTACATTTGTTCTTCAAAATGAAATAAGATAAAATAATACTTTATTACTCCTTCAGTGGGGAAATTTGATATGTCAGCATTGAATTCTTGCGACGCATTAAAGACTTTTGCACCAACGTCAGCTCAACTTGGTATTGATCACTCGATAGCATACATACAAACAGCTTAAAACCAATATAACAAACATGGAAAACATTAGTTTCAGTATATTAGCATCGGCATGCTGATATTTGCATGGCCAAAGACATTTGGTCAAACCTAGACATGCTCCAGACAGCTCAGAAAAGATATTTAATGAGGCAAATTCAATTCTGCATTCACATTACACCAACGCATTGTCAGTGTCCACAGTAGGCTGATGCGCATGTTTGCTGTCCTATCTTTGTGTATGTCTCACGTCTCTTGCAGCAGTATTTGCACACACCACAGATGAAGGCTACAGATGATTGAAAGCATTGCTCATTGTATGCACACAAATTTAACCTTCAGTGGAAGGAGCAGACAGGATTCAATGTCAAAATGAGTAATGCATACGAGAGAAACTTCAACCCTGAGCAATTTCATTCACTCAAAAATGAGTCACACTAAAAAGAATAATGAGAATGTCGCCCTTCAATGGGCCATTTTTATCAGCATTCTGGCATATTTCATATGAAGCATCCCCTTGGTTTCATATTACCATATAAACCTCTAGTGGACAGTCTGCAGGCCAGCATAGGAAGGGGAAAGTCAAATATGCAAACCTTTTGATCACATGCTTGTCTGGGATTTTTATAGACACTCACTTGATTGCACTGGGAGTTATCCAAGATAAAAAACAGGAGGAATTGAATGCTAAGATACACAGGATGAAAACTGCAGGAACTGACTGTGGTGAAGCCAAACCTTTGTTGTAGTGTTTTCCTTACCAAAGTCAAAGAGGCCCCATTTGACACGTTTGATGTTTTCGGGGGATTTCCACTCATCTGGCAATTTATATTACAACCAGTAATGTTGAATGATTTCAAAAGCCTTCAAAGGATCACCAGTACAAAATCCCAAAATGTAAAAACAAGTTTTTGAATAGAAAAAGTATTAAATCTTAACTGTCCTTCAATCCGACTTATAAGCTGCCAGTGACTATCTATATTTTCAAATGGACAATATTAAATCAAGTAATAATCATGACTTTGTTGCATTCATTGATGATTCTACACAGTGACTTAATCATTTAATCACCAAAAAAAAAAAAAAACTGTAATGGCATTTTCCCATGTCTCTGTGTGTAGAATCTTATGCAAAAACATGTGCAAAGCTTTTTAAAGATAGTTAAAACTTTTCAGAATTTACATTCAAGTACTAGCAAGACAAACAACAAAAGACTGCTCTTTCCTGGGAGATTGCTGCATGTCTGCGTTTTACTACGCCTTCTACAAGTGGAATCAGCTGCAGGAATGTGAACTGTGTCACCAACATGATTTTGCAAGTGTATCTTTATGCAAGCGTTGGGTGGATGTGAACCCCATGCATCAAAAGACACTCATGCTCCAATTAAAAGGTGTTCTGTTTTTTAAAGGCAAAACTTCTCATCTCGAGTTCATGTCCTTAATCGCATTCATTCACTCAGCTTATGTTGTGTTTGTGTCAGATGAATAACTATTGCAGTAAGTAGCATGTGATAAACTTACAAAATCTTAAAGTTTAGAAAGACTCTGTGTGACTCACCTCATCCAATGCTTGCATTCATGATTACTGACTCCAGAGGAAGATGGCAAGCCTTGAGGTTGAGCAAACAAGAAAACTGGACTTGTCCTCTTGGAAAATATAAACCACTAAAGGAGGAAATATCAGTGAGTTCTTTTATTTTTTAGGGGAGAATGAGATAAATAAATTAATTAAGATCTTCCAACATCAGCTGTTTTTGATTCTTTTTATCAGAGTCTGAGTTTGCATCACCTATGGCCACCCTTACACCTTATGTCGTTTCACATCATATGAGATTAACTGTAATGGTATCGACACATAAAAACACATGCCTTCTCTAACATGCTAAATATTTGGCTTTATGAATTGAACATGATTCATAGCTGATGAAAACAGACAGACCCACAGAACAAACAACGGTCTTACAACTATATTCTCTAACCAGGTAAAACTTTAAACCAACAGTACTACACTTACTATCAGAGATTTTAAAAAGGGGAATTTGCATTATGCTGCTGCTGCAATGTTACATAAATGTTCCATAAAAAGTGTAAATTGTCATTTTCTTCTTCAGCACGTGGTGTATTCAGTAGGCTTTACCACTCTCTCCTATAGCAAGATCTATGTGACTGGGGACCTCAGCCCACCTGGCCTCTGTATAATCTGATGGTCACTGCACCCTTGAATATCTTCCAAGCAACAAAAGTAACCACTGAAAAACTGATTGATTTACTATTAATCAGATACTTTCCACACATAAGCATAAAACCAATCTGATGTGAATGAGCCCGGTGTGCACACGTCACATAGCATGACCCATCGCAGCAAAGTCAAGGGAGACGGAGGAGAGGCTTGTTTCCCAGGCTTTCTTCCTCCTGGTTAACAAGACATGTGATTAGCATTACTGTCTGCTACTTAGTTTGCCCTGCAGTCCGCCTGGTGTGCCTTCAGAGGAAATACTGCCCCAGGGCCACTCAGTCAACACCGCGGTAAGATTTTTTCACTTATGCTCAAGTCATATTTATGTTAGCAGTAAAACTTAAGTGTTTACGTTTGACTGTGTTTCAGTATAAGAGTACGAGGTTTACTGTGATCATAATCCCATTGTTGCCTTTTTTTTGCAATTTCAGCCACTTAAACTCCAGAATGAGGGAGTGATGTTGCTCATTTCATTATTTTGTTAGTTGTTTTGTGTTTGCTTATTGCTTAATCATGTTATAGAGATGTACATTTTGTTTATCGTGTAGTTTTTACATTACTTTGGTCAATGAAGGTTGATTTTAAATGTGTTTAATAAATACATTTTGTCTTAACTTTGCTGGACTTTACTAGATTTGGCATGACTTGACTCATTTGCTTTGTGTTCTTATGGGAGATATAATTTCTAGAATTTCCTGACAATAAGGTGTCACATATCTCCTGAAAAACAAAGCTGCTACTTTGAAAAACTCATGTTAGATTTGTTTGAATAGGAATAGGAAGTAAAAAAACAAAACATTCTTCATACATATTGTTCCGTTGCTGGGAAACTTTTCCAGGCTTGTGTGTCTCCAAAGCTGTTATCAAGATCAACCATCCCTTTGTAAACACAGTACTTTAAATGTGCACCTGTTGAATTGTTGGGCATGAATAAATTTATTCACTTCACCTTCAAAAATATGAAATGACATTCAGATTTTATTGGCTACCAGACTAACACTTTCAGGCAGTAATGAATATTATAGTAGCATTATTTAATATTATTTGTAATGTTTTTATAAGAGAGTACATAGAAGGTTGCACACACCCACTGAACAAATACATATAGAGTCCTTGAATATTGCATGTTAAAATTTTTCACTTTACAGTAGGCAGCATGGTGGCATAGTGGTTAGTGATGTTTTGCTTCACAGTAAGAAGGTTGAGGGTCGGAATCCCTTTCTGTTTGCAGGTTGCATATATTGTGTTTCCTCAAGTTACTCTGGTTTCCTCCCACAGTCCAAAGACATCATATTTGGGTTAACTGGTGACTTTTAATTGTCTGTAGGTCTGAGTGTGCATGTTAGTGGTTGTTGGTCTCTGTCTGTCTCTGTGTGTCGGCCCTGTGATGAACTGGGCTCCTGTCCTGGTTGACCCCGCCCTCACCTGGAGTGTTGGCAGGGTGTAGTCCCAGCAGACCCTGCAACCTGGAAATAGATAAGCAGCAGAAAATGAGTGAGAATTTCACCGTGGGAAGTTGGAGGTGACGAGTGACTGACGGAACTTGTTTTCTTGTCAAATTTGAATGCTTGTTTTCACCATTACGGCTCATCTGCAGAAGCAGAAATGAGATAAGTCCTCCCAATCACTTGAGTCAAACATGGGCTGTGGATAATTATGTTATTATGTAATGTTTCTGAGCATTGCTCACTGCTCCTACTTTAAGTGATGCTGGTCATGTGTACATTTGTGTCAGTCTCAACTTATCAGCTTGAGTGAGGTTACCTCATTCTCTGAAACTCTGCAGTGGGAAACTGGATCATGTGAAATATTTTGGTGGACTCCATTAACAGAGACAAACAGTTATGTGATGGTCGACTTGTGCAAAAGCTCTGCGGACCAAACAACAGCTGCCTTGAGGCAGAGGGTTTTCAACATCATTGACCCTTCATCAGTTCAATTATTCTGCTCTGGTTTGTTTCGACAAAACAGCTGCTGAGAAATGTAAGATTTGGACTAAGGCTTAGAACCAAAATCTTGAGAATGACTGGAATAGAAGGATGCAAGGAAATAGTTTCATATAGCCAGCAGGAAACGATGTAAGAGAGCACACTGACCTTGCAAGGAAAAGCAGCAGTAAGCATAAAGCATTTTAATCTTTGGTTATTTTAGAAAACATCAATCAACAGCTTCTGCTGTTAAGAAAATGTTGCCATTACTATATTAGCATCAAAAGCTGTTGAGTTGCCAGCCTAGAGGAAACGTTGCTTGGTCAAAATCCTTCCATTAATCTCCAAAAGTTGCACCATCAGTAATGCTTTTTTCTTTCACCATGCTAACCAGCTAGCCTTAGCTACTTGTCACTTTCCAACAGAAACTCACTGTAACTCCAATCTGCCCTGAAGACATACATCTGCTCAGAGGATGGATTATAACCTTTTGTATTATAAAGAAAACAGTGACTAAAGTTTTTGTCAAGTGATCATTACCACCACCAGAGAGAGAGAGAGAGAGAGAGAATTTTAAGATTTGACAACAAAAAAGTGATCAGCTGAAGGCCACTGTGTCAGGTACTGACTGATAAAAACAGCTGGGGCTTATGGACACCGGGAAATGGTTCTTGTGTAAGCTTCATCCCCTGGTAATGACCAAAAACAAAGCTAAAACACAGGAACTGTTGGCCCCACATTCATCAGCTGCTCAGAAACACAACCCCAAATGAATGCTCGTGCTGCTGCAGATGTGCTGGAAGTGTTTAGTAGAGAGTTCGCCATAAGGTTACACATGACACAACAGCGTTGTTTTCACAACCTACCAACAAACCATGAATCATCAATTAGCACCATCAACATGGCCAATCCCTGACCAACTGATATCACCCTTGTTGTCTGTCAGCGGTCGATAGAATCAAAGCTCGTAAAGTACGAAGGTAATCTGTTTTTGAGTGGTTTTTTCAAATCTTTTCATGTTTCATTCCCCCACTGTAGCCCAGAACCTGGAGACATATTCACATTATGCCTGGCACCGCAACAGGGAAGAAGCTGGATCTTTCCAAGCTCACAGATGAGGAGGCCAAGCATGTGTGGGAAGTTGTCCAGCGAGATTTTGACCTGAGGAAGAAGGAAGAGGACAGACTTGGGTAAGTTAATCAGTGGGGGAGGGGCTGTTTGTGAAATACAAAGCAGCAAATAAATATACAGTATGTTAGCAAGCTGAATGTTTTCCTCCATTACTGTTACAATGTAAACTCAATGTAAACTATTATCGTTATCAAATGCAATGCAAACTTTTTCTGCTTCTTATCTACTCCATTCCTGTGATTTTTGGATTAAATTTGCTGTTATGATTACAGGATTATTAAAAAAAACATTAACAATGTGACAGCCTTGCTATTTTGCTCTCAGTTTTTCTGAGCTGATTTTAACTTTATGCCTAAAGCTCCTGTGGTTGAAAGCTGCATAAAGAACCAATACGCAGGTTTTTTTAATCCTGCATCTGGGACACCTTGATCACTAAGGTGTTCTTTATAACTGCATTAAGAATTGTTATTTGAGCATCCACAGAGTTTTCTGTGCAGTTATTCAAGTTGCATATAACTGCAGGGATGTTTTTGTCAGGCAATGATCCTGAAGTTGAATTTATTTATATATATATATGATATATATATATATTTTTTTTTTTTTTTTATATTTGGTGGAGGGAATGACATGTAGTATAGACACTGTGACACATGGGGTGTACGCTACGATTACACCTTAAATCGTAGCAGCATGTTGCCCATGACATGACATGCACATTGCATGTCAAGAACCTGCAGAGCATTCTTTTAAAAGTCACAAAAATTTGTTTATCCAAAGGCCACGACAGAGAAAACTCAGCAGAACGGAAACACTGTTTGATACTTTTTATTGCACAGCCGTTTTCTGCATTTTATATCAGTTCACTGACAGAGAACAAGGAAACACATGGCCTTTCTTCAGAATGTTTGATAGTCAATACTGCATCTGGCAATCTGCTGTTTTTCTCTGTCTTTCTAAATGATGATCAACCAATTTGTGCAATTTAAAAGTTAAGTGTAACCGGGCACAAATTGCACAAAGTGCTCAGGGTTGGGCTGACTTTGTTGAGCTACAAGTCAAAAACAGAGAATTCACTCACTTGCTCCTAACTTGCTGAGCCACCACTGCTCACATGTCTTTTTGGCATCGGTGAGCGATGGATGGTTTAGATATCAAGCTGTGGGAGGAAGCAGTTTAGAGGGAATTTCCCCTTATCCTTGGATGTGGGATGACCTTTACACAACAGAACCACAAATGCTCCTCCGTGATAGCCCACAAAATGAAGAAACCATTCAATAGCCCAGTGTTAAAAAAGGTGAAACGTGACCAGGACTCTTTTGGGGGCCCTAAAGCATAAATAACATTTGGTCTCCTATTAAAGCTTAATTACATAGGGAACCTCCATAAAATAGCTCTGCTCTGGAAACATTACAGTTATAGAGATAAGGTATCTGACACCTCTACTACAAAGTTAGCTCATTTAAAAGTATTTGCTTTTGGTATTTAAAACACAACCCCGCACACCCACAATCCACCCACATAGGTCTTTTCAGATATGGCACCTGACTGGACATCCTCCAACACAGTGTGCGTTGTTCAAGCCCAGTCCTGGACTGATATCTCCTGAAGAGAGTTTGCTGACTTTTTGCTGAAATTTTTCTGTGAAGCATCAATCAACCCTCACCTGACAATGCCACAAGAGGTGGCACAGTGGCATCAGCATTCAGATGCTTTTGCGTCTTTACTCTTCATTGTGATGTTGATTTAATTCTGGAAAGTCCTATAAAATTAAGATTTTATTTTGGCAAGGAGTACACATTCAATAATCAAATGACAAAGTTAAAACATGTTTTTAAAAATCTTAGCAAAAAGGGAAATAAAAGAATTCTGTCATTTACACATCTGTTGACTAGAAGCACCTTTGGTAGCACATCTCTTCTGGCTTCACACATCTGGATCTCAAATTGATTTCCTGCATCTTCATACACTACTGTGACTCCAAGGGAATTTTCTGCGCTGTTTGAGGGCTGCAGATGTAATTTTGAAAAGTTGCAGACTTTGGGACAATTTTTGAATTAATACCTCATTCAGTATATTTCCTGTACTTTCTTGTTTACATTTTTCAAGAGACAGCCGAATTATCCCTACTCAACAAACTAAACACAGTGCTATTGTTTGCATGTGCAGAAAAAGATCATTTTACACTCTCCATTATGGATTTCCCAAAAGCAATGAATGGTGAGTATCAGACATTTATTATAATCAGGGTTTAGACAAGCTGGTTTGTTTTCTATGTACATTTCCATCTGTGCTAGGTCTTCTTGAATTCACTTCTCATTCAAAGGGCTAGCCAAAAAATTGGCTCTCCACTAGGGCTCTGCAGATCGTCTGTAAGCTATTTTCATGAATACAAGGACCACACTGTCCTTCAATTTCAGACACTTAAGCTGCAGTTCCTGCCAAGATTCTTGAGCCTTTTTTTCCATTCAAATGAGTTGTTGTTTGCATGTCAGGCAACCAGTATTTTCTCAACCAAGGCCTCTGCAATCTATAAAGAGGCTCAGATCCTCCTGTGGTTGGCATATAAAACTGTCACACCTAAATCTTGTAAAACCACAGAAGTCTGAGCACAAACGGAAGTAAACTATTTTGGCAACAAAATAGGCTTTGTTACCAAGTCCACCAAAATATAAGTCTGTGCAGCTCAAACATGGTGCACAAATGTACAAAACCTTTCCCCACCATCCACATTTCCCCAATAACTGAAATTAGCTTTGAATAATTTGCTCTCCAACAATCTATTGAAGGCCCAGTACGAAATAGAAGACATTGACTCCAACTCATGGCAAGTCCCTAACCCTAACCCCTAGCCAACCATCCTGCACTGAAGTTATAACATTCCTCATGGGACAAGGGTCATACTCCCGCAAAAATCAGATCGAGCCAATATAATCACATCATTCTGATTAAATAAAAATATGCATTATCTTGATCAATATTCACTGTATGGTTGGCATGGATGATGATGATGATGATGATGATGAGAGAGAGACAGGTGAAGAGAGAGGGAGACGAGGAAGCACAGATGAGGAGAGAGAGAGTGAAGGTGGTCATATCCAGGCAACAAACTGAATCAAAAGCAACTGGACTTAGATTTGTCTAAAAAGACATTTCACCTTGGTCTGACTAGTGAGGACTAGTCAGACCGATGCATTGAGAACTGGTGAAATATAGTTGACAGTCTTTTCTCTGCCCCTGCCTCAGAATCCTCTTCCTCCCCTCATACAGTTCTGCCCCATTTAATGACATTCATCCTCTTTTTACTTTTCTCATTCTGATTTGTTAGATAATCACATTAACCTTAGGGGTAGGACAAGAGGACAGTATGAGATTATGATGTTAATGTTAATGTGAAAAACACGCTAGCTAGTTCAAACCTTGGGAAGAACCTCGTAAATACTGGAAGAGGTTAAACTGAGCGGATTTATGTGTCCAGACATGAAGAGAGAGTCCCCTTGTATGCAACAGCTATGACCAAAGTAAGACTGTAGTCTGGCCTCCACAGCCGGATTCCAGAGATTTGCCAGCTAAGCAAAACTACTGTGGTATCTATTTTGTTGTTGTTGTTGTTTGTCTTTTCTTTTAACGTTCGTTTTCAAATCTTGCTCAACGTCCTGTTTCCCTTTTATGTAATCATTCATGTGTCTGTTGTTTTGTTTGCTTGTTTGCAGCCTTCAAATCCATACAGCAGCTTTCAGGGAAAAAAGACTTAAAATAACTGCACATCAGTGGATACACTAAACATTGGAAAGATTTTTTTTTAATAAAGCAGTGGACCATCACAGTCCAACAGTTGAAGTCGGAGGAGACATAGTTTGTTCATACTTGTAAAGTATAAAATCTAAAAAATTATGTTTAACACAAACAGGCAAACACCATTTATCGTGTTTATGCTGAGTAGCAAAGCACTGATGACCTAATCAACAAAGAGGCCAGTAAAACAAATGGAAAACCAAAGTCTGAAAGAATGACAAAAAGTCTTATCTTAAAATCCACTCACTGAGATATTCCAGAGCTTTCTTTCACCACTACTCAGAGAAGGTTGCAGTATCTTAACATATTAATAACAAACTGGTTACAAACCTGCAGGAGGTATCACTGTTAACCAAAATATTAAATTGTATAGCCATTGCATGTATTACCTTGTATCATGTGTCAAGGTAATACATGTGGAGACCTAGGTAGTTGCCTACAGCGCACATCTTATTTGAATCATAGAAGGGCATCTTGTATTTCAGAGCTGCAGGATTTGATGTTTCAAAGAAGGGCAGATTTAAGAGATATTACTTTTAAATCACATTTCTAATGGTGAGCAGATATATCTGCAAAAAGTTATGGGGTACTTACAGAGTATGCCTTTTATCCCGGGGATCTAAGCTATAATTAAAAAAGTATGGCCCAAAAAATCGAATAAACAGTAAACATCCTCTCATGCGCAGTGACAGCTTTCCAGACTCCACCCACAATGCAACATTTGGGACTTCTTATCTCTGCTGTCAGCAGCCTTGCTGTGCTGAGCAAGGCTGCTGACTTTCCAACAATCAGCACACACTTGCCCTAAATGTTGTCTGATTCAAAGCAATGAAGTCATTCATAACACACATGTGAGCAGTTGCCAAGTCACACAGAGGAGGGGAAGTATGTCTTTGTTTGAGCTGGATTTAGTTTCATCTCTGCTTCTGAGTAGAATTTTTGCACTCATTGTATCAAATAGGTATAATATTCGAAGCTGAAGTATTTTCAAATTTGAAGATTCAGTTTAATTTCTTTTACATATTTAAAATGAATATGTTAACACTTGAACAGAGAGACACATTTTTCTGCCTTTTTATCTCTGCCACAAGAGCAAAAAATAAAAAGAAGAACAATGGTGATCGTTTTTTTTCATGTATTGTGGGGCTTCAACAAAGTCACCATTATTCTAAGTTTGACTGATGTAATTTACTCTGGCACACTGGAACAATAGCTTGTGAGAGTTTTATATACACAGTTTTATTTATCCCAGAGGAAGCAGCTGGCAGTACAGCCCTTGGCAAACACAGTTGCAGCATACACCTCACTGATGCCTTCAACAGTTACCAATCTAGGTGACCGTAGCTCTCAGCCAGGAGCAGATGTCATCACTTCACTAAGTGTTTCGACCCAAACCACATCACTCTCCGGTTGGTGGGTTGGCAGTGATGGCCAGATCACTGCCCATCCGATCCTGGCTTCCAGCTTTCTTCCTCTCTCTTGTTCCAAATCTAACAAGAGGCTTGTTTGGCCTCCTCCCCCACCCTACAGGCAGCTAGTTTCTTGCTCTTCTGATCAAGCGCCAGAGCTGACAGCAACCGCCACAATGAATTGGCAGTGAAGCCTCATCACCCTACCTTCACTGTTAACAGCCATGCCTGCCAACCTCTCTCCTCCCACTCCTGGATCAGAGGCTGGTATTTCAAGGCCTTCTCCTCATGGGCCTCCTCAGTGCCCTCCTCCCATGGCACTGTCAGCTTGATGAGGATGGTCTTATGGTCTTATCTGCACAGCACAATGTCAGGATGAAGTGTTGTGTGTACCACCTCCAGGAACTGCAGTTTTCTCCCCCCATTGACTTTCATCTCCCAGGAGCTGGCAGCTTGCAACAAGCTGATCTTTATTGTTTTCCTTGTTGACACAGACCTGGCTCCTTTCATGATGAGGGTGATGGACTTTGTTCCTGTGCTGGCTGGCCTCTTCTTGCACCTCTCCCGCTCTAATGTGTCAAGAGACAGGAGCACCATCTGTATCGGCTTTGGGTGAGAGCCGTTTTGCACCCAGCCAATACACGAGCCATTTTCCCCTTTCCTGAACTGTTGGAAATGCACCATTCCCAGGCCTTGCTGTCCAACGCAAGAGTTGCCCACAATGTCACACAGCCTTAGTGAGCTCTCTCCACAATCTATGACAAAGGGAGCTGCAGCTGTCCAGAACGATTGTAGAGGCCCACTGAAGAGAAGCTTGGGGGATTCCCCAACCATTTTCTCAGGTGTTTGTTGCTTACACAAATGAATAAAAACGAAAACTGGAAAACAAAAAATCTAACTTCAACTCATTTCACACCAGCAGTAACAAAAGACTTTTGGAGTCTGTCTGCCCTGCACATGATGGTCCATATCTGCAGTCAGAAGGATGCAGAGGAAGGCTAGAGGAAGGCTGTGGTTAGCCAGAATTGACCAGGCTTTCCTCAAAACCCTCCATTTATAAAGATGGGAAAGCTTTGCCTGCCAATTTGCACCACACCTTCACAGTGCACTGCAGTCTGTTTTTGTTTTTCTGATTAAAGAGACTGTACCCACTGGTGAAAGTGAAGGTCAGGACTGATTCAACAAAATATGGAAAAAGTATTCTCATAAGAATACAACCACCATTAAAACAACAGTGCTTGCAGAGGAAATACAGGTATTGGTGTTTTTTTCTACACATTATGACAATAATGTTGTGTGTTGTACTGTTATGTATTATGTATTAGCATTGGCTTTACAGCAATGCACATTAAGGAGGTAAGGTTCATAGATTTTCCTGATTCTTGTTCGGGCACTTCTTTTGGTCCCAGGATAAAAATACATATTTCCTCTGTAGCTATTCAACCTTAGTTTGTTACCTCCACCATAGAAGTTATATTTGCCCCTTTGTCTGTTTGTTTACGAGCAAACAGGATCCTGCAAAGACGGCTGAACCAGTCTGCGCTGGTTGTTGGGGACAGGGACATTGGCTAGTGAAGCAGACATTAAACTTTTGGTTTGCATCCAAAATTGGTTTATCACTTACTTTAACTTTCGGGACAAGGGCATGTTTTTATGTAATTCACTTTGGCAGACGTACAGCATGTTAGCACTGAGTGCCACTGGTATGTACGAAGTCTAGTAGAACCCATCTTGGGTGCTCACAGTATAAGAATGGTACAATGTTACAAAAAAAACGGTTATATAAATTCTTAATGAAATTCCAGGATTGACCAGCCTTCATCCTCACATGGAATGTGAGGTAACTACATGTTGGTATCAGCACATGCTCCTACCGTGCTGGTAGAGCTCTAAATGTTGTACGCCAAATAATTATTTGGAAAAATCATGTAAATTGAAACAAATAATAGAAATATATGGAACCCATTAAAGGCTAGATACATACAAAGTGTAGGTGGGTGTGTAGAGGAGCAAATGTAAAAATAAACACATTCTAACAGTTATCTTCTTTTTTTTTTCTCAAACCTCTAATGCACTAAATGATTCCTGGAGAGACAGCGTCTTTTACTCACTTTTCCATGAAATAAATCTGACATCTCATCTTCACTAACATTCACATGAACCGTTAAATCATAAAATTCCTGTGTAATGAAGTGGTACGATGTTTGCTTCTCTAGCTTTCAAAAGGAGGACTAAGTTCAAGATGAACCTTCACACAACACAACTTCCTAGGAAAGCGCTTCTGTGTTTCTGACTGTGAGAGGAGTGTTGAAGGACATGGTTAGTCTGACGTAGCATAGATGCTGAAGTCAATGGGAAAGAACTTGCTTGGCTACAACGTTAAAAGCTACATTATTTCATACCCATGCATAAACATGAAATTACACTTTATGACGTTGGGAGTTGCATTGCAACTAATACTTGACAAACAGCAATTTATCCTTCCAGATCAAGGGAGCATAGGCTTTGGCTCCGGCCTATGTGGGTTAGATGTTACCAGAAACAGAGACCAAACAGAGTTTTGAGCCAGCATGGACTTACACCACAATTTGCAACAGTGATTTCCTGTACCTAGATGGGCATTCACACCATAATTTAATGCTGATTTCTGCAGCCAGAACAGAGCAGCATTGTTAGTGTTTGTCCAGATTGAACAGAAGTCCTATCACTAATGGCCAGCAGATGTGTCTTTAAAGGGCTCTACTGATACTTACTGAACTGTAGTGTCCCATTTTCTGAAAAGGATGTGGTCTAAATTTAAAATACTATGTCTACAACTACTGTGCAGAATCCATACGAGGTGGCAGTAGTCCTGCAATCCTATCAGGCACACAGACTTAGGTCAATCGTCATTTGCGAATGTGTATTAGTGGGTTTTTGTTTTTTTTGTTGTTCTTGTTTTGTTTTGTTTTTTGTGGCACAATGAGGCCGTGTATGTGCCACAATCTTACCGGAGTGCATGTTAATATAGACCACATTCTCTGCTGCCATATGGGTCCCTGAAGAGGAAACATGTTTTCTTTTACTTTTTGAGCTCAGCATATCGACCACAATATATTAACCTGTGGCCCAAGGAAAGATGAAAGTCATTTCCTTTCAAGAAAAGCACTAATCTTTTTAATGTTGTGAACAGCTGGAGGTCATCTTTGTTTGCACAGCTCAGATGCATTTTCAAGCTTTTGTGAGATAGCTGTCTTTCTTTCTTTTCTTTTTTTTTCTTTGTAAATGTGTGAAAAAGTGATTAACTGCGGCAAAATACTGGTGCTGGATTAACACCAGATTTAGCACTGCTCTCTGGAGGGAGAGATCTAAATAAAATGGGGCATTTTCATTGGTTCTTCTGTTTATAGTACAGCAGATGTTTAAAAGGATGCTACAGGCTTCAAAAATGTGAGACTTTTCTCTTGTTAAATTGTTTTGTTTGCTGGTAGTTTTTCCAATGGGAGTATGAATGCCTCAATAAAAGATTTATAAAAAAAAAACTTTGCACTTATTGAGCCTTACACTCTCTCTTCCATGTATCCAATGTTGCTTTTTAGTGATCTGAAGACCAGAATTGAAAAGGAAGATACTAAGAGGGAGCTTCTGGGGGACCGGGCCAGCGTGACAGAGTCTCTCTGCATTCGTTGTCTCCAGCCCTTCAAGTTCCTGGTCAACAGCAAGCGTCAGTGTCTGGACTGCCAGCTGAACATCTGCAAGACCTGCAGCCGATACAACAAGAAAGAGCATGGCTGGGTGTGTGATTCCTGCCACATGGCCAGGTAGGAAATAACACATTAAAGACACCCTAATCCCTGTAGTGAGGTAAGGTACTGCTAGGTAGGAACGAAGACTGAAACTTAAAAGTACTCACCAAAAAATTTGTAGCTCCAAGGTCAGTATATATTGCATCAAGCTAAAAAAAAAAAAAAAAAAAAAAAAAACAAGCACAGTGCATTGCTTATGGATGTCATGCATTTATTGTCATACATAATTAACTAACAATTACCTGTCCAGAGTGACCCCGCCCTCACCCGATGTGAGCTGGGATTGGTTCCAGCAACTCCCACGACCCGGACCTGGATAAGCAGGATAAGATGAATGAATGACAGAAAGGTCTACAGGGCTGAAAGATAAAGTCACAAAAACATCAAAACGTTTAGTTCAGCAGGCAGCTTTCCTGAGGAGGAACTGGCTCCATCAGTGAGTCACTCCCTAAAGAGTAAATGTTGAACTTCAAAGCCAAACTAAACAGTCTGTCTCTTCACAGCCTGGTGCAAAAACAGTTTTGGTCTATATAACTAATTCCCCCCTTTGTGAAACTATGCAAGAGGGTGAAACTTTATATCACTCACCTGTTTAAATTTTATGAAGAAATTATGGAGCAGCAGTCATTAGAGCAGCATGGCGGCACAGTGGTTAGCTGGTATTGGCTCCAGCACCCTCAGTGACCTGGAAACATTGGTAGAAGATGAATGAATTAATATAGTTAGTTATAATTGAGAGCGGGGCTGTTTTGAGTAACAGGTTAGGTGAACAAATGCTTGTCACAAACTTTCAAGTCTTCAGCCTCCAGTTAGTCCACTGACAACAAAATTTTCCCCAGTGCTTTAATTAAAACAGGGTGATTCATTTATTTTTATTGTAAAATGACAAATGGGAATTTTCAATGCTAGCAACTGAGGAAATGTTACTTTTGCTACGTAGATCCAACAGCTGTTTACTTTGTGAGGTGTGAGTTCAGCATCAAACATTAATTCTTGTGTCCATCACAGAATTTCTTCTACCGAGGTTGCTAACCAACCAGTGCTAAACTGTCTTCTCATTTTCCGATTGTGTCACTGTAGCGTTCAGTTCTCCCTGCAGACATAGAGGTACAACCTCTGGAAAAGACATTCATTCATTCATTCATCCTCTACAGCTTATCCATTTCCAGGTCACAGGGGTGCTGGAGCCAAGCCCAGCTCACTCTGAGTGGACAGGTCGCCAGACCATCACAGGGCCAACACACAGAGAGAGACAGAGCCACTCACACTCAGACCTACAGACAGTTTAGAGTCACCAGTTAACAAAAAAGCATTTTTTTTAAAGGCTTCAGGCCTGGGAATCAAACCCGTGAACATCTTGTTGTGGGGCAACAGCGCAAACCACTATGCCGCCATGCTGGCCCTGGTAAAGACAACAATGTCCAAAACAGCTGCCAAAGTCATTAAGCGACAAACCTGCTCCCAGCAAGAAGCACATTTGGCTGCAGAGAAAATATACAGCTACAAAGATCAGTTCAAAGAACATCCAAGGTCTCTACAACACTATATAGAGAGGTAATATATGAGTAAATTCACATCTTTGATCATGTCAATTATTTTCTACACTGTTGAGATTCTGTCCGAGCTCTGGTTATCTCTGCTGACATGCTTTTAACCATGTGAAAGAACATGAAACACCATATGTGTAAATTATATATTTTACTTCAGCAGTGGGATTTCATTTAAGGACATTCACAAGTTTATGGGAACTTAATTTGAAAGCTGCTTCATAAAGTTGTGTGTCTGAAATCGGCAGATCTTTTCAATCTTTAATGATATATGAAACCTCCATTGCACTGTGTTGGAATTTGGACTGAGTGTGCTTGATAACACCAGAATACAGTCTAGGTCAAGAGTCAGTGGAGTTATGCTTTGAAGTTGTGTTACAGGGATTTGTCATTCTAGTGCCTAAACTCAGACATGATGAAACAGTCATACAACTGCTGATGTGTATGTGAGTCTGAAAGTACTTCACCCATTTACAAGACAAAAAAAAAGATTAGTGCTATGCAGAATATGACTGGTGTGCATGAAATAGCCTGCTTGATTATTTCCGTTTCGTTTTGCTAATTATCATGAGCAGAGCAACTTTCTGAGCAGTTAAAGAGGCAATCTCTTACAATGGTTTGACCACACACACAGCATTTGATGGAGGTTTGTGTAGCTGTTTTTTAGACTTCAAGCGCAGTCACATCTAAGATCTCCTTCGCTGCTCAGGCTCTACAGCGGCACCAGAATATAATACAGCCACTTCATCCCTGCTCTATATGTAGCCATTACACCATTGTTTTCTCAGGTGAGGCTGAGCACTGAAAAGCCCTTTTCACTGAACTCAGCCCTCGTCTGAAGCATGCTGGATTTTGTTCATCTCACACTGACTATTCGCAGAAAAGACACACCGCACATTAGCCTCTTTCTCGCTCCGCTCTCTGTAATTAATCTGGCCCATTTAGAAGTGAACTGCTCTCCATCCATGTCTGTTGACAGGGTCCTAAAGATTGGCACGTTGGAGTGGTATCATGAAAACGTCCGTGCTCGCTTCAAGCGCTTTGGCAGTGCCAAGGTGATGCGGTCACTCTTCAAGAGGTTGAACGGACAACACAGTTGCCCTCAGAGTGACCTTGGAGGTGAGCAGACCAGTTGCCTATGGGTAGCTTTTCTATAAATAATTGCTGTTAATCAATTATTTTTAACTTTTAAATATTTAAACCCTTTACCCATTTGTGTACATCTCCATGTGAATATAAAATGGAATGTAAATGGCAAACTTCACAAATACTGTCATAGCAGCATTTCAGCACAGTGATTATTCCCAGGAAATGATTGAGATTCTGGACGTCCACTATGTGGAAATATGTAGGTAAATTTTTTGCAGAGCGAATCAAAAGTTACATACGTGGTGGAGTGTCATTTCTCAGATCAAGGCAGATCATCTGCTCCACTCGTTTCTTTACAAGCCCCAGGGAGTGTGCTGCAGTTCAGAATCTGAGCCTGCTGAAGTGGTAGACCATGCTACAAGTCTGCTTGAGCTTACCATAAGAAATCCCCAGTAAATGAAAAGGCTTCAAGGAGATTCACCCGGTGCACATTGTACTGTAACTCCGTGGAAAATGCATATCAGACTTTTATCTGATATGTATTTCTGTGTCAAAATTGGAATTATACAGTTCAAATGAGTGAAACTTCACCAAGACAGTGCTTCCTTCCTGTGACTGATGTCAAGTTCAAGGCTTGGAGTTGGAAATGCTTTATTCCTAAAACATAGCACAGGTTCCTCAAGTTAATGGAAGTAGAATAATAATATTTGCAACAACCAAATCAGATGAGCCCAGTGGAACAAAAAACACCAGTGAAGGATGATCAGTTACACAATGCTGCTGATTCCAGATGGCAGCCTCTGGTGGTCCAACATTTTCCCAAGACAGTTAATGTTTTAATGTCTTTTTCTCAAATTTGTCACCCATCTGTGGAGGAGACACAATGAGTCACCAGAGAGAAAATTCCGTTTTGTTCTCCTTCCCAACCATCACCAGCGGGCTGCCAAAATGTGTCACAAGGTTTAATCTCTTCCATCTTTCCTGTTTTTCCTGCTCCGGCTTGTCAAAGCTGCACTGAATGCTGTCACAGAGCAGTTTCTCAGGCCAGGTGCTCCACTGTCAGGTTTTTACCCTGAACCGACCACTGGGCTTGGAGATAATTCTGCTGTGGGAGACACACATTGTCTGCTGCATCTAATGATATATTAATGTTGTGTTATACCTGTGTTTAAAGTCTGATGCAGCCTGCTGCAGCTATGCCCAGAGCAGAAATACAAGATGCGCTTCAGCTTTTGACGTTATTTCACACAGAAACTCTGATGCTATGATGAGAGGTCATAGTATTAAAAGATCAGAAAAGACCAATCAACAAAGAAACAGCAAGGGCCCCTGGTACTGCTTACACTGAGTCACTCCAGAGGATTTCAGGAAGGTATACAGAGAGCTGGTTGGCTCTCTGAGCCCAGCAGGTCTTGTGATCATTCAGTCACATGTCTCCCATTCTGTGCTTGGAAGTAAAGGATCCAATCCTGCAGGGATTCAGCCACCAGAAAAACGGAGAGGATGAGTGAGAGGGAGAGAGAGGCGGAGGGAGAACAAAACTTTTTTTTTTTTATTTGTTATGTACAGATGTGGAATCCAACTCATAGTGTGCACAGATGCAAGATGTAGTTATGAAACACCGTCATAAATACATATGTTAACAGATGCATCATGTTTAATACAATCAGCACCTCATCACATGTAGAGATTCATGTGACAACCTGGATTAAATTCAATATGCATGGCTGCACAATCACACACGGACACACACACACACTCACGTTCTCCTGCTGTCTTTTACTGTTTGCATTTCACAGTGGTCCGCTGGGCCCCCGCAGCTCGAAGGGTGTTATCCTATGGGTAAATGGAGAAATGTAACAATGATGCAGTGTATTTGTTCACACACATTGTGTGAAGAAGAAAAGTATGTTGACTGCACAAACTCCTTCATTTAATGCTGCTACTGCAGCTGCTCCTGTTTCTCATTATTGTTTTTATATGGAAAATATCTGAGTGGTCTCAATTCACAAAGCCATTTTGTATCATTAATGAAATGTAAAATCCACACAAATCTCACCTCATTCAGAGAGAAGGTTTCTTAAAAGATTCCAGACAGCTTTGTTGGAATTTGTGGTGAGTTTGTACGGCTGTTATCACAGTGTCTTCCTGGTAAAGGAAAGTAGAAGAGATAATTTGTCTTCTCCGCTCTTTTGTTTTCCAGAGCCCCATGATTATGATACACAGAGCATGCCTGATGTCCATGTCCACAGTAAGTACACTCAGCTAATGGAAAGTCAGGAAAGTTTAGACAAATACATTTTCATAAAAAAAAAAAGACCCGCATTGTAGCCAAATGCTAAAATCAACATGCTTACTCTTGTTACCATGCTGCATTGCATCACTGTGCTGTTTTTTTTTTTTTTTTTGCTTGTTTGTTTGTTTTTTGTATCTCAAACATCTTGAGTCTTTATGGTCAAAGCTGAATTCACCTATACAATGTGTAATGTGCTTTATGGTCATTTGTCACAAAAAATGTAGTGTTACAATATGCATAACAAAAGGTACCCTGATGTCAGCTGATAGAAAGTGCTAAATAATTTTCAGCAGATTACAACAGGGTTCAGTCTAGCCCACATATTCCTTCACCCGGGGGACTCCCTGACGGTTATTCCAGCGTGTGTGTGGTCCTTTTTAGATCCCTTCACCAATGGTCTTTGGATATTGACTGTTTGGTGTGAAGAATATTTTGGCAGAAAACTCATGATTGTAGTTTGACACAGGGATTCTTTACGCATTGTTAAATATTCAGATTAGACAATGAAAGTGATCCATCCATTGTGAATGTGTGGTACAGTGGATACAGTGGTTTGGGAGCAGAGCTGCGGGTTCTGGTTGGAAAAGTCAGCATTGGCCCGGCTTTAGTCACGATGGCACATCATGAGAAAAAGACTGGGAAGTTTCACTCTGATTTAAAAAAAAATCTTAGTGGGATTTGATGCAATTATTATACATTTAGTAATTTTCACTGAGGCTGTAGCAAAAATCAGTATTACTTCATGTTGGAAATTATTAAAACAAAATGCAGTAAGTGTTAACAGATGTTTAGTGTTATGTTGTTGTTCTGCATAAACTTTATGAACTTAATTTTTATCTGTCGATCTGTGAAGCATCATCTGAAATGTTTGTCCATCTCTGTCACTCAGTTTTTCTTAGCCTCCCACTGTCTTTCTGTGTTTGTGTGTGTGTTTGAAAATGTGTAGTGTTCTTTTCTTTTTCCTCCTACTTCTGTTGTTCTTCACTGTATCTCAGTGGGGGGACAAGTTCAGAGTTATCCAGCTTGTTTGAAAGAGGTGTAACTTTTTACTCATAATATGATCTTAGTTTGCTCGTAATTGTTTCAAGAATTATACGGTTTCTGTGCAGCATATTGTCATTTTGTTATTCTGAAAAGCTTTGGCTTACTAGTAATATCTCTCCTAATCTGCAGATGGATATGAGGAGCACAGACTGGATGCCACAGATTCACAGCACTACAAAGGGGTAACTCCTTTTTGTGTAACTCCTGTTTCTTAAGAGCTAATAGTAGTTTTGTTTCTTTGCTGGGCTTGTGTTTTCCCTAAAACACAAGTTTGCCTAAAATGCCTGAACTTTGCTTGTCTAAACATGAAACAGGTACCTTGCAGCCATCATGTAGATATTCAAGTTTTAGTATGTTTGAGAGCAACAGAAAACATCCCAAACCAGGTCGTCAGAAGTGCTGGCTCTTTTTCACAGAACAAACACAACCAGTATTGTACCTGCTCCGTTTATGTTGTGTTGAGCTGTTGCCCACTCCTGTTGTGTTTCGGTGTGGGAAAGCAAACCCCATCTGGATGGAAGACAGTTTAATACAGGCTGAAATCAGTGAGACTCTGCTGACTTCAGCTCTGATCTTCATCACACAGACAGCCCCTCTCTCTGTTGAAATGTAGAGGTGTTTTTTGCACATGTTATCTGTGTGATACAGCCCAGCGCTCAGCAGCAACCGGAATGTCCTGACAGCCAGCGATGTTCAAGGTTGGCACAGTCAAAGCAGCACTAGCCACAATGCACTGTGGGTAAATACCAGGCTGTCTAACAAAATCACACATTTAAAAGAATCCAAGATGAGTTATAAAGACCTCTGGTTGAAGTCCTAAGATTTTAAAAGGGGGCACACAGTCCACTGGAATTCGTCATAAAACCAAGACTGCTCTTGTTTATACCGCAGTCTCTGTGTTTATTTTGAATCGCTGCAGTGGCTGTCAAGTAGAAAAGTTGTTGTCAGGACTCCTGGGCTCTGCGGGGTCTCTGGATGCTCTCTTTGTTTCCAGTGAAACTGACAATTAAGGTTTTATTTATATCTGACATGATATCAATGCGGCACGGCCAAGTTCCCTGTTTGATTTCCCTTAGACACGTGGCCATCTGCTGGTCCAAACAGAGTGCTGCACGTTGAGTTACAAGCGTGAAACGGTCCTGTCAGAAGTTTTAGGAGCTGTAACAGTTGTGTTCTGTTCTTGGATTGAAACAGTTTGTGCATTAATCTGAAAAAGTCCTTCTTCTTTCCTGGCTTCATCACTAAACCATTAAATGTTCACCTAACCCTTTATTTGACTATTTAATATCTTATATCATGTGTCATTACATTTGATTACACTTGATCTGATTTCTCTTAAAATTATAAAATTGCTGCTCTGTGAAAAACAGAGACTGCTGCGATGGGGATTACCAGAATCCATATTCCAATTAACTATATCACTGAAAAATTATTTTCTTTAATGGTTATAGGACCTAAAAGCAGAGCAAGTTTAAAATTAAACAATGATCTTTTACTCCGTGATTCTTATTGTCCTGCCATAGAATGAACTTGCACACCTTCCTTATTTCTGTGCATGGTCGATACAAATCCAAACATTTAACTGCCAAATATTTCTATAATGGTTTTAATTTCTAGTGATTTAAAATTTCATACAAGTTGTTGGGTTTGACTAGAAGAGCTGGTATAGGTCAGACAGTCTTGAGAAAGAAACGGTTTGTATTATTAACTGCTTTGTGAATAAAACATAGAATTGTTTTTAATAAGTTTGGTATGCTTCTGCAATGCTTCAGAGACTGCGAGATATATTTTACGTGGGTTCTATTTTATCCTTTCTCTCGTCCTCCAACCATGTATTCCCTTTACTTTTTTTTATTCTTTTATGTTGTTCCTGATATCTTTGCACTCTCATTTCTGTCGGTGGTGGTCATCTGCTGTCATAAGATAAAAAAGGCCAAAAGGCGGTTAACTGTTGATCCCTATGATTTCGGATTGGGCTGCGACTACTCCATCAAGTCAGGACAGCAAAATCAGGTAGAAGCTACTCAACTACCCTGCAAGCTGCATGTCTTCACACAAACCACTGTGTGTTCTCTGTTTCATTCGTTCTGTTGTCGTTCTTTGCCAAACGCTGTCTGCTCTGGCGAGGCAAAATGTAATTATTGTTGAGCACCAGCATTATTTATGCTCTTATTTGGCCACAAGAACTCACATTGTGCACAAACAAATGCACATGCCTATTGCAACCTTGTCAGCTCATTCACAGAATGTTCTTCATGAAAGCAATGAAATCACAATAGACATAAAATAAATAAATAAATAAATAAAATCTTTTCTGAATTGTACATATTTCACTTTGGAAACACTTGAACCAGCCAAACCAAACAATATGTTGTAGCTCATAGTTTTTATGGTCTATGTTTAAGAACAATAATGCCATAAATATTCAGTACAAGTTTCTTATTCAATTTGCATACAGCCTTAATAACTACACATGGCACCAATGACGCTTTAATGTGACTGCTGACTTATTCACTCACCATATACATAGATGCTCAGTGTTGGGACTTTTCTCATGATCAAAGAATTATTTTATTAAGCTAATAATAAATTTAACAGTTGAAGTAGCGCATGTCATTTTGCAAATGCTGTTGCTACCACAGGATTGTGAGTTGTGCTGCTTTCACCCATTCCTGCCTTTTATTAATCAACTGCAACTGAACTGTTCAATTTCAAGTTCATCCACGGACAGCATTAGCAGCTGATGTGAGCAACATGCCCTTCTCCTCCTCTCTCCCTTGTTGTTTAACTAATCTCCATCTTCGCTCCCAGGCCCCAGCCTCCGACCACACCATGGTCATGGATGAAGGTCTGAGGGAGCCCATGCTCGCTGAAGCAGATGTGGCCTGTGCTTTTCACCAGATTTCAGATGAGCAACACAAAGGTCTGCACCAGGCAATGGTTCCTCAAGGGCCACTGCAGATGCTATTCATATGTCACGGAGCTCAGTGTACAACTCAACAGCTATGCTAACCTATAAGGAAACTAAATAATCTATAGGAAGCTCCACAGCTCTTGGCAAACAGACAGAACATCAACTTACGTCGTTACCATAGCTTAGTATTGTGTATTCTGTATTAGATAATTAAATGTATTTTTTTGCTGCTGTTGTTTTTATTACTTAACATAACAAAAAATATATAGAAATATACACAGAAGCTCAATGTCAAACCAATGTTTCGATGGTTGCATTCAGCCCGTAGCCAGTTAGTTAGCTAGTTAATAATGCCAAGTTATTAGGCTGCATGTCAGCAGGTTGCTTCATATAATAACTTCATATTCCTCACCTTATTTATTGTACACCTCTTTCTGTATTTCTCTAGATCGACTTGTGTACTCGGACAGCCAAACGGTCCCGCCTTGCTCCATTTCCCAGCTCAGCTACTCCTCCTGTGGCAGTGGCCTTCGGGACAGCAGCAGCTACCTGCCTGGTCCTGATGATTCAGAAGAAGAGCACCAGGCCTACCCTTTCTACCAGTCTCACCTGGGCCCCTGCAGCCACACATCCCAGGAGAGCCTGAACTCAGCCAACCCCCCACCACAGGTCATTGACGTGCTTCGTATTAATATCTCTCATTAGTCAAAACTAATCCTTGATGCTTTACAATTTGTTAGGGTTAGGGTTGGCAGCCACTCTAGGTCACTTAAAAATATCATTTGGAGGGCTTATGTTGTTTTGTGGTTCTGCATTCTGTGTGTTGAGAAAACTTTTTGTCACACAATTGTGCATGCACACCACACCTATTGGAACATATGCACATGAAATATTAGAAATGTGACATTCATTAGCAATTCATTAGTCAAATCCTACTCTCACGTGTCTCCACCAATCAACTGCGTTTGTGTACTTAAAATCCATGTGGCTTTTAACAACGGTGAATAAAAATTTTGTTTAGATTTTGCGCCAATTCCCAGACAACAAATCTTTCATCTGTTTTACTGTGGGAAAAACTGAACAGAACATCTTGAAGTGTTTAAAAATATGAGAAGGAAAAAGTGTAGACCTATGGCCAGCTGTTAATATGAGTTTTGATAACTAGGATTTTGAGCTTTGATAAGAGGTTTAGTCTGTTGAAGGAGAACAGTGGACAATGAGAGTTTGTTTGACCTCAAAATATAGTCCTGAGCCCACTGCAACATCGTGTGGTGGAAAGAAGCCTTGTTTCTTAGCCTTATTTTTATGAGCCAGTAAAGAGTAGGGTAAGAGTGTAAACATAACCAAGCTTTTCCCCTGTTTGGGTTACATTAAAGAGGGATAGTTTATTAGAAAACTCATTATTATGCTATGATCTGTCGAACAATTCATTTTGGTTTTGAGCTACATTCCTGAAAGACAAGAGATAAAAAAAAAAGTGACTCTCACTGGCTTAACTACCAGTACACTGGCACACACTCACACACACACACACATCTTCATCAACATGACACGTCATTGAGTGATGTAGGTGAGACAGCTGCAAGATCAGAGGACCCTTATGTTCATTACATCATTGTCTATTTATGTGTTGGCTAACAACTCAATCCATGGGAAGGATCACAACAACTGTGACTGATCTGTTCACGAGAAGCAGATAAACAAACTTTGTTTACCATTAGTTTGACTGAACATTAGCCGCAATCAATGGATTAGGGTTAGGTTAAGGGTTATGTGTTCTCTGGGTGGGAGTTTTTGAGTTGATTCAGATACTCTCCAGAAGTTTGTGTTTACTCTCTGAAGTATGAATAATCAGAAATAAAAAGGTGCCCTTTGTAATATTTCAAGATTAGCGAAATGAAACTAAAGGATTGAATTGAGCTCTGTGACTGGGAGGGCTGGCGTTATCGGACGTACCCAGCAGTGTGCTGATTAGCACCCTTGATATCTTGTGTTATTGCAAATTAGTCTCACAGCTGGGCAAGGCACTGGGGGACACAAACAGGACACCAAAGAGAACACTCAGCTCAGACATCAAAAACAGCCATGGAATTTCTGTGTTAGTCAGACAGCAGACACTCATCCTGCACACTCGTGCTGTGCTCTGTCCACCTGATGCTGATTTAGAAACACTCAAGCCAAGTCTAACTTGAAAGTCAAGTGACATGTGCCATTTGATTATGTTTTTGTTTTTTTTTTTTGTTTGTGGACTGACATATCAGGATGACTCATCAAATGCAGAGACGAGACAGGAGCGGGGCACAAACAAGATTGCTGTGTGTTTGAAGAATTAGTAAAAAGACAAGTATATCACAAGGACAATGGGGAAGCTTATTAAAACGTATTAAAAACTTCCATACATTAGGAATTTCCCAGTTCAGGATCAATAAAGTAAATCAATAGCCAATCAATCTATAAATCTTTCAGCCAATGTATCTATCCATCTATCACAGTGGATTCTAGACAGCAGTAACATCAGAACCATAAAATATTCAAGAAAATTACTAACTGTCTGGAAAAATGTACATTCAGTGTCAACCTTTAATCTTCTTGTTCAGTAACAATCAACACAACCTGCTGTCGCATTAAAACACCTGAAACTGATCAGGTTGGAACTGCAGGAAAAAAGTCAGAAAGTCTTAAACTAAGAGTTGATGATTTTCTTCCAGACTGTTTGGATGTGGGCTGATCTGATTAGATTTAGCTGTCTTGGCGACATAAACAAAACACCCCACTAATGTTATCAGATTTGTTTTATTCAATTTGGCTGTGTCTCATCGGTAAGTGAAAATATGTGACCTAACCTACTTCTATCTGGGCCATATCCATTACAACAATAGGAGCTCAGACACAAACTAAATGCAAAAATGTCATGTGGAAAAACTGAAACTGTGTGCCCATATAGGAAGCAATCACTCACAAAGTAACTGAGCAAATATGTTTTTCATTGGCCTGAAACTGGATAAATTCAATCATTATTTTAACAATTAAATCATTATCTTTAGATTATAAGGAGTTAAATTCGGGTCTGGGGCTGGGAAGCTTTCATATACAAGATTAGTGAGGATGGATTTGGCTATATTCTGAGAGGAACCATTGTTAAGGGTCACAACTCAGGTCAAGAGAATGCTTTTCGCATCAAAAATGGGTCAGTTGACTGTCCACATGATTTCCTGGCTTGAATATGACTCAGGAACATCATGAAAAAAGTATTATTGCATTATGGTCCAAGGGAACATTTTATTTAATTCATATGTGCATGAAGAAAAAGTGTTTAAGGGGCCATTTCATTTTTAAAAATCCTGTTTCTTTTTGTTTTTATACTCTCTTTCAAAATGCATGGACTGTTGACATGTTATCCTTTCTATTATTGTAAGTCAGAGGTGAGGATGATATGATTTGGCTGTCGTGACACTCAGCATGGATGCAGACTGTTTTTGTAGGCCAGTTTGTTTTTTGATTCCTTCAATGTGAGTGTAATCTATATCACATGACATGCTATTAGTCATGGGGTTCTTTCAACATTATCCCATCAATTATCAGTTATCAATTATGGTGGACATTTTGTTTTGAAAAAAAAAAATGAATTCCACATTTTAAGTAAGTTTGCCTTTGCCTCTAACATCCTGCATTCTTCAAATGTGTCTCTCATTACTTTATCTTTGTCACTATCATCTGACACCAATTATCTTTCTTCAGATCACTGACCTAAACAGGCGCATGTCAGCCATCGAGTGCCTCCTAAACCGCTTAGAACAGAAGGTCACGTCAACACACGATCAGGTAAATCCATTTAAATCGCACACGGTTGTAGCAACGGAGCTATGATTGTGATTACACAGCTGGGATCCAGTCCTCTTTCCTCCTCAGCACCACCTTCCCCTCCGCATATGGTTTCTCATAGTCTCAGAAACACCAACATGACAACGGCCAAATTAATAACCGGAGGCTTCAAAATGACAGTTCAATCAAGTAGAAGGTATTTTACCGACACTTATCGTTTTTGGATAATACAGAAGGGGCACACAATGATGTCTCATGTGGAGTTGGTGCCTGTTTGTCATTGGGAAGAGGGTCCTGAAATCAATCCATACCATTAACATCAGAGATTAAGCCAAGCCACAAAATCAGCAAACTGTAAACAAAGACAGGACTTAAGATCATTTGGTACTTAGCGGGCATTGTGCTTCACATGTGAACAGTATTTGACAGGCTCTTGCTATTCCTCTCTTGTGGCAAATCGCAGCTTTAATCAATTTGTACGAGGCTCAAAGAGAGCTGAGCAGAGTTTGGGAAGGTCACATCTGTGTCAACGTCCATGTGAAAAAAGGCAGCAGGAGAGTTTTCATTTTATCATGCATTCATTTGATGTAACACAAAGCTATTTTCTGCTGATAGCACATTTATCAGTGGATTGATGGGGGAGAAGTCTATGCTAGCATGCATTGGCACAGAGTTTGAGCAATGTATCATGGTCACAAATGATGTGCCTCTTTCCTTACCAATCAACCTAGACATGCATGTCTTTGGACTGTGGGAGGAAGCCCAAGTATCCCCGGAAAACCCACACAGGCATGCAATCTCCACACAGAAATGCTCCAGCGCTAACCACTATGCTGCCATGATGCCCTGCACATAATCAAACAAAGCAAAATTTCTGGCAGCTGAGATATCAACTGCTGTGAGCACATGCAATTGGACGCAGATTAAAGCTATTGCTGTGAGTTGGTTGCAAGCAGAGGGACCTGGGTTACCTTGAAGTTTGGAAGAAGTCAGAGAGCAATGAGCCAAACCCAACACTGTTGTTATGGTTGTAACAAAGAGAATCAACATCCGTGAACACAGGACGCAGTGGTTCACCCAGTGGTAGTCAGTCCTAACTACCACGGTCCAGGTTTAAGTGCAATGAAAAGCAAAGCATGGACAAGAAAATTAAGAGAAGAGGGCAAAACTCCCATACATGACCAGCAACAGACAAAATACATTTTAAATTTTCCATGTAAAAGACATGTCACATATTCATTTTTGTTGTAAGGCAAAGTGAGATGTAGTCATATAGAATACGTTGATTTTGTGATTTACTCTTTGTTGACAGTTCATTAGCTGCACCAGGTTTCTGGAGTGTGATCCCTCTCATGCAAAATAAGAAACCTCTCTGATCTGTTTGACTTTTGATTTTTGATGAAAACTGGGACACACAAAAAAAAAAAAAAAAAAAATCAGTGTTGGGTCACAGAAGCACAATGGCACCAGTTTTTACTCAAACATGTATTTTAAGTCAGTAATATGAAATCATATAATATCCAAAGTGTAAATGTTTTTCGCTTCTCTGCTGCTATACACCACACAGGCCTCTCCAAACAGCAGCTCTCCCCTTCCTCAGCGGGAGGAAGTGGATCTAGAGGAGCAGCAGCTTAGGCAGAAACTGAACGAAATGACCAACAACATCAGTGACCACAGTCTCACCTCAGATGAAGACGAGCCCAAGAGGCCACATTCCTCACAAGAAATCCCAACGTGGAGGAGCCCAGAAGGGGATGCCAAGCCGTCCAGACTGCCCACCAGACCCACACCCAGAACAAGCATTGTGGTCTCCACATTTGAGGAGGAGCCACCACAGCAGGTAAAACATGAAAATTTCAATCTGCACTGATGTCTAAGCACTCATCGTGGGATTGACTCTTTGTTTCAGACGATTCAGTTCATGAGTAACACATGCAGCACATCTGGCTGATCACTCACTCTGTGCTTTAGATAAACATTCTGTCTCATGAAGTTTCATACCATCCAGTTCAAACTCGTACTGCAGCCATACGTCAAAACATTTTGTCTTTTGGCATTTCTTTTTGCTTTGCCTCCATCATGCCCAGGATTTTCTGATACAAAGAATGTATTATAAGAATAAACCTCAGGTGCAGCCCATGCTATTTTCACAGGTAAAGATAACAAGGGCTGGTCTATATGCATGAACTGTGTGGCCCCTCTTAGGGGTTAAAGTATTACGTAATAGGAAATATAGCCTGATGTCGTAAGCAGCTGGTGAAGTCAGATGGAAGACACAGTTTTAAAATTTGAGTTTTTGCACAAAGAATCAGCTGTTATAAATAATTCCTGTTTCCCTGAGCTTCTGCTGTGTTTACTGTCAAACCAAATAGCTTTTTTCTGCTTCACTGATGCCAATAGGCTGTAAATGATGACCTTTCACAACAGGATATGGAAAAGTAACTCTCACTGTTCAAATAATAAATATCGTATGGTGAAGGTATGCTGCTGTTAAGGATGTTTGTTCTAAATGTTCATCTTGCCAACTACCGATGAACTTGTATTCATTCTTTTGCAGACCAAGTTAAGTCTATTAGAATTATTATTTACACAGTCACACGTCAGTAAAACATCAATATTGACTTTTCTTTTTTTTTTTTTTTTTTCTTCTTTCTGTGTGTGTGTGTGTGTGTGTGTGAGCACCATGTGTGTCACGACTGCTGTTGCTATACTGTTGCAGAAAACTTTGCATGTGATTTGTCTGTGTGTATGCTGCTACCGGCTCTATATGTTTATGCAGCATTTGTAGGACGCAAGAATGTACACTTTCTCTTCATTCTGAATTTATTTCAGATTTGCTTTGACAATAACTGTCTATAAAATGACACTGTCATCACACATCACATCACATGCATCCGCTGTGCCTTAAAAAATGTATTTGATGAGAGACTGGGATGGAAAGTGTCTGATTTGTTTCACATTTCTGGTATGATGTGAAAATTATGTGAATAGCAATAGTAATGAGATTTATTTGCATTTTGCAAAACACACTGTCCCGGTTAAAAAATAGGCCAGACACCAAGCTGCTGCATCACATATCACGTTCTCATAGAACAGATGGTTTAATGTTGTGATTCCTCTTTCGCCGCTGAACCAAGACTTATAACGCAAGTTACAAATCACACACATCTGTTCTTACAGCAGGATACTAACTTCAGCTATGTGTACGCTAATATGTACATAATGATGATGGTCACCTGGTAACATTTAAAGGGTTATCATCCCTGTGTCTACCATCTTTATTGTTTAGGATGCTATAATGCAAAAATTTTTGTATTAATCCCAAGTTTTGTTTGTTAGTTTTTCAGAATCAGAATCAGAAATAGTTTTATTGCCAGGTATGTGTGAACATACTAGGAATATGACTCTGGTTTTCTATCTTGGACAAGGGATAGACTATATATATATAAATTAGATTATTATTTATTTTTTTATGTGCTCATGTGTCATTATAAACCAAAATATTGCCGTTCTGACATGATGGCACCACCAAATACAAAGCTTATTGAAAAGTCTGTCTGCAATCTGTCAAATTCCTTCAGAACCGTCAACCTCATCATGGCTACAAAAATCAACAGCAACCAACCAACCATCTGACTGACCAATATAATCACAGAATACGGCAGTAACATAACATTTTAGTCTCATGCATGTCAATAAGATGACAGAAATTATTAGTTTGTCTTGCAGATTGACAATACGACAGAGAGTGTTGACAGGAAGTTTGAACGCCTGGAAGATGGATCAAAGACAAGCTTCAGGGGCTCCACTGCTCTACTTGTGGAGCTAGAGGACCAGGTGGCTCAAGCAGCAGCCAACGTCCAGAACGCTCAGAGTGAGGTGAGACACTTAGCCCGGCATGTAGTTCAACTTAATCACTCAAATTCAATTTGTTTTGAAGCGTCCAAACCAGCTGTGGCATTCTTTTTTTTTTTTTTTTTTTTTTTTTATCCCAAGGTCTCTTACATAGAGAACAGGATTGCTGCTCTGAATGCGGCTGGTATGCCTGCAGATAAAAGGAGGAAGGTAAAGGCAATTATTCATTCATTATATTTCCCCCTGAGCCAGACCTGTTCAAAATCATTGTATAAAGGGCTTTGCATGGACAAAATACTTCTCCTTTAACATTAATCGATCAAGTGCACACATTTCTGCAATTATCAGAGGCTTTCTGTTTGATTTTGATAATTTCTCTCTGCATAGCAGGTCTGTCTCTCATAAATGTTTCTACTGTATGCAACACTGTTTGCATTCTTGCTCTCTCACATTCTTTTGTTTTTTTTCTTTCTCCTCTTCGTCTCCCACGTTTATGTCTTCTAGTCCACGATCCCAATTCAAGCAAGAAGACTTTCCTACAACTTTCCCACAAGTAAGACACAGTACTGCTGCCCTTGAGCTTGATCCCCAGGGCCCAACAACTGCTTCAAAACATCTTAACCTTGTTAAACTTTAAGGACATGAGCCAACCAGTGAACTGATGAACACTTTGTCCTTTTGCATTATGCCTTTCATTTTCCCAGCTGGATAGCATATGCTCACCAGTTTAATATAAGGGAAGAATATTTTTAGGCTGAATACTAGCTATACACAAGTTCAGGATATTAAATTATTTTTAATCCGTTAATGTCGTCCAGAGAGAATCTGCTCTGAAGTTCTTGTGTAACTGTTCCCTAACCAGTAGTTATTTAGAGAGGACTGTTTGGAATTCACTTTCCCCCTGATACCTCATCATTTACATCCTTGACAATAGAGTTACTGTACTGTAACCTCCACAGACTTTCAATTCTCTTACAGCATCAGATTACTGAGGAGAACTTGACTGCGCCTTAGGAAAAAGCAGCATGTAGAATATAGATGGACAGAAAATGTAGTTGCTATTTGTCTGCAGGCCAGTTGGACAGGTTTGTGAGGAACTCCCTCTACAGGGGCTCTCTGACGCAGAGGAACCCAGTGGCCAAGCCCAAGACCAGGGCAACCTGTGCGGTATGACTCCGCTCTGAGGTGGTGGGCGCAGTGAAGAGTTCACTTCCAAAGTTACATTTGAAAAGAGCAGCATTTGGTCTGCAAACACAATGAGGGCAGAAACTGAAAAGATGAGATGGCAGAGTTTACTCTAGATAATTGCATCTGCTTCACGCTAAAACATCGTGCTCCTCAGGTGGGCAAAAACGTAGTTGTTATCATTAAAGGTGCTATAAGCCAATTAGCCATAACATCATGATCCCCTGCCCAATATTGTGTCTGCTTCCCTCCTTCCAACACAACAGTCCTGACCTGCTGTGGTGTCCTGAAAGGAGGGGGCAATGCTCATATTGGTGATTTGCCAAGAGCAAGATACTTGTTATTTCCTTATCCTCTCATGCTGAACTGACAGCAGACTGGACTCTACAGTGACACAACAGTTTCTTAAAAGCAAAAAGAAGCAATGTTAAGACTTAACAAGGACTGTTGGCGAGTAAATTCATGAAATCTGTTGCTGAACTCAATGCAGCTGTAGCACCTCAAAAATGTCACTCCACATCAGGGTAAAAAAGGAAAAAAGTAAAGTAAAATTTTATTTAAAAAAAATTACACATCTGCCTTCCAGCACCTTTAATGTTCACAAATTAAGACTTGGAAGTTAGTCTTGATAAAGATGTGGTCCAGCACATAACCTGTTAGAACTGAGGACCACCAGAGCAGGTGCCTATGGATTTTGTTGCCTTTAGGAGACAGTTTTTCCCCAAACGGATCCAATATGTTGGATATGAACTCTTCCTGTTGCAATAGCACTGAGCTTTGTTTGCTTCTGCGGCTAGATTACCTGGTGGCTGGTTTTGATTAAAACTTTCTGTTGGTTTGAAGTAATTGCATTTGTTTTAATTGTGCTTCCTCTTGTTGAATCAAAAAACTTTCAAAAATACACAAATTCTTTACAAATCATTTAAAACTGCCTTAATCTTCTTGTTGTTAATAATAAAGATTAATAAAGAGAACTTCATTTTGTATTCTTGTGAAAGGTAAGGATGGAAATAGGACTGAATACACAAGGACTGAAATGTCATGCTTTAATAATTATAATTTTTGGCTACTTTTAAATAAAGTATTGCATTGATACTGCAGAGAGAACTGTGAACAATTTCAGGCTAGACTATGAAATAAAAAATAGCGGCTAGATTACATCGATAGATTAAATATACATCTGTTTACTGGAATCTTATTAACTGCGTTGGCTATCTAAGTCAATGCAAAATGTATGTGCTTGCATTCAACACATGTGGCTCAACATTTCAACACCAACATTTTAAGGATTGAAACGGCAAAAGGCCCACGTTTCTTGTTCAGTCTTGGATCTAACCTGTCTCAGAACCTTTGCTTTCCAGTCATTGCTTAGTGCTCATGCTTCATGCAACTACATAGAAGTGATGTTTTTAAATGATTCAATTAACAAACATTGTGGAAATATGTTGATGTGGGGTTGGATTTCCAATTTGATGGTCTTTAAAATTTCTTTATTTTCCTGTTCTTTTTTTTTTTTTTTTTAAAGATTAGCACTGACAATATAGACCTGTTCCTTCCTTTTCTTGTTTAGTTTGAATGATCACATCTAACAGTTGGTCAATTAATCCAATCAAAGAATTATGTTATTGATCCGCTAATTGTTATTAACATCCCTGCGTGCCTGTGTTCCTTCTTGCAGAAACCAGTAATGACACAGGGCTCATGAGGAGGAGGCTGTCCGTCGTGTGACTGAGGAGTTTGCCAGTTTATTATGGTTTGTAAGTGAAATTTAGTTGAGTGAATTTAATTCTAGTTTCAGAATTTATTATTTAAATTTTAGAGACAGTCTGGAGGTGGGCTTTTTAATATAAACATTTTGAAGGATTCGATTCTAGTGAGAACATTAAATTTAACTGGTGGCTTGAAAGTAAATCAGCTGTAATTAATGATATGATACACACTGGGACTAATGGTTTAGACCAAGCATGCACACAGGACCTTTTTTGCGAATGAAACACCACTCTCTCCCTGAGCCAAAATGTATAAATATAATTAAGAATGTATGTATTGTGACCTAATAACAAAATATATTCCTATTAAAATATCTCTATATTTGTACCAGTAAGAAATTCAGTAGGTTTGTCTTTAACTTGCTTTTTAATAACACAAAATAGTGAAAAACTACCACCAATTGTACCACCCATTGTTTCTTTTATGTCCATGATTATTATTATTTATTTTATGTTACAAGAATATTTTTTCTGTGGCACATAAGGAATGCAGAAGATGAAAAAAATTACATGTAATCACTGGTTTTCTGTCACTTTTCTGTAGATGTTCAATGTACTCCCACTGAACAGATTGTTTCAACCCTCCATTTAATCATGCATAAAATCCTAACAATTCAAATTATTTTGTGTTATTTGTTTTATTAAATTATTTGCAAAACAAACCGATTTTTTTATTTTTCGTAATTTATTTATAAATTTGGGATTGAGATGGTTTTGATTAGTGAAACAGAAACATCTCGGCGCTCTGAATAATCAGGATGTTTCTGGTTCCCATGCTAGGGATTGCTTTCGTCATAGTATCCATATCCAGTCAACCTGAGAATACAAAATACCCTCTTAGCTCATTGTTCATGATAGAAAATGTATTTAGCTTCAGTTTCCAAACCTCAAAAATGTGTTTGGAGCAAAATCTATCAATGAAAGGTAAAGGGTGCATTTTCATGATGAGCAGTGATGGCTTTCCAATGCAAGTCTACCATATTATATATCGACATTGTATATATACCAAGTATTATATGAACAGCAAATTAAGTTCTTGGGAAGTGAATGACATCATCACATGAACACTATGCCAACCCTCCAGCTGGGCTATAAAAACATAAAGAGAGAGACATGCATCCTCATTTATGGTGCAGGTTAGACAACACCTTCTATTGCTGTCGGTATCATTACAATCAATTAGTGCCACTCGCTGGGAAGAGGAGAAGAGAAGGACTGTACCGGTTCAGCTCCTGTGGTGTTTACTGGGACCATCCTATAGTCATTTTTGGCCTAAAAGTAAGTTTTCGTTTTGTTACATATACAAGGTCAATATTCTTGAGACATAAACAACCATGAGGAAAAAACATGGATTGAAGACAATGTAGAGTAATAAATCAGGTTAAGGTTGAGGGGAAAAACTTTAAAAAAGCTTGATTTAAATCCTGACTATTTGATGTTTTAGCCTAATTCTTGTCTCAATACATTCTCTGGCACAACTTTCTCATCTCTGCTATTTACATTTTTTAAAACATGGTTTCCTGCCAAGGACACTGTGTTGAGTAGAAAGAAAATGACAATAAAGTCAAATTTTAAAATGAGCAGCTTTGTAATTTGTGATTGTTTTTTTTTTTTGTCATAAAGATTCTTTTCAGCCTTGGACATTAATCTTTCCACTTTGTTGATTACTTTCCATGGATTTCAAGCACAGCTTTAATTCCATAACTGCATCTCTTCGCTCTGAATGTAATAGCTGCAGTAACGGCATTAAGTGATTTCATTCATTTTCTATTTTTGCTCCAGGTGAAGCTGCGATGAGGATGTGTGCAATACTCTGTCCTGTCTTGCTGTTGCTCAGTCAAACTTCTCATCAAGAAGGTTTAGTTATTGTAAGAAGTAAGCGATTGTTGACAAATAAGAAAAATACATATTTTAAATATAAATTAGATCATGTATAGGCTAAATGTTAATTTATAATGAATATAATTTTTTCTACTTCATTGCACACTACATTCAATTTCATCTTTTGTGTGTGTACACATGTAGATGTATAAATCATATGTTGTTTCATACCAGTTATTTTGGCTGCAGTGGTTGGTTGTCATGCAGCTAATTCCCAAGAACTGAAACAATATGCATTGTGCTTTCATATCCATGTTGCTCAGATCCAGACATTGATCCCTCCTGGTATACAGGCAGAGGCATCAGGCCAGTGGGGCGATTTGGCCGAAAAGCTGTGAGGAGAAATGAACATTCTTTCTTTCTTTCATGGAGTTTACAGAACAACAGCTAACAGCACTTTCTAACAGCTCTGGATGATTAAACATTTATTGTCTTCTAATTTATCTGTGTCCACACTGACTTTGTTCATTGAGTGTATGGTCACAGCACCTGTCTTATTCATTAATGCATGAATACAAGAGTAGATCTTTATCGTGTGCCTTCTGACCTGTGTTTTATGTTCAACTTCACTTAATAATAATTAAAAAAAGTGTGCAGGCTTAGTGTCTGCATGAATTAATCACTTGTGATGTTTTACATCAATACAATATCACTGTAAGTATTAAAATTGCAACAACTTTCACTCCATTAGTCATGAAAACTGTACATGCATAGGCTTTAGACACTATATATGAACAGAATGAAAGAATAACATTTCCCAATGCAGTTATAGATGAATGTTTAGTTTGAGCACCTAAGTAAGTTTAAAGTTAGTTTCTTTTTTTGAAACAATGGAAACAATGGAAATTTAAAGGCTTAAGTGTGAGAATTATGGGTCATTTGCAAAATACTCCTTGTCAGAATTTTAGAGATACCGCTTTTATTTTGTGGAAAAACTACTGGAAACACAACCAGCGTCCTACATTTTTGGATCTTCCCTTCGTCTTCTTCTTTTTGGATCTCCAGTGAAAGTTGATCTCATGAAAGTTGTCCAAGAGTTGCATAAATAAGTGTGTTAGGCTTCTGCAGCAGTGGCTCCAAAGCACATTAAAGTAAAATTTATCGTCTGCGTCTGCCTGAGCTGGAAAACAATGATCAGCTGTCATCAAGTATCTCCAGAATAAAGATACTCAATTCTCCTTCTTTATAGTTTTTATCTGCATAGATGACTTTAATGATCAATAAAAAGGTATCTTATGGAGAAACAGTTAATCTCATAGCTAGCAGCCTGTATCCAAAAAATCTGATGGTCACACAGTCATTATTTCATACTGGTTATAATTACATTGACATAACGATTAAAAATGGTAAATAAAGCTACAGCCACACTTAATGGTGACCTGCACTTAGGTCCACAAATACTGACGCAGTTTTCTTCATTTCTGCTCTGCACACTATTACAATTTTAAAGTTTTAGCTTTAAAATTGATGGTATTTCCATCCAAATCATAATGAATGGTACGATACATTTTATATATGTCTTCCACCAGTGAAATGTTCTACATGTGTATATTAACCAGTGATATTCACGAACAATATGCAAACAGATTGGCTTGATTTTACTCACTTCAGCTGACTGTCAGTCAAATTGTCCTTTGCTGTACAGCTGCTCCTTGTTTTAGCTGAAGCGCAAAGATTATAGCTGACAGGTTTTATCAAGCCACTCACTAGGATGATTGTTGAGTCATGCAGTTCTTATATATAGTTTTTAGATTTAACATCCAATCATTCTACGTGCCAAAGCCTTGTAGTTCTGTCACAGTCAAGTAGTAAATTCTTATTATTCGTCTCAAACAAAAAATTCTGTCAACCTCATTCACTGCCAATTTTTTCTCCCTCTTTTAAAAGGATAACCAGACTTTAGGCACATCTATGGTCCAGCTGATAAAAAAAGGAAACTCATCCACAAAATCTGGAAACAACAGAACAGAGGAGGGTTTTTTCTTTTTCTTTTTTTTTTTTATCGTTCCCAAAATTAATGCACTCACAATGACAACCAAATCACCCTTACTTTATTTTTACTGCATTTCATTTTCTCTGTCTGAGGCGTTTCTTTGTCTTAGCAAAGCATTTGAACCAGTCATGTACCAGCTGCCCCTCTGGCCCTACAGAAGCATGGTTTGAATCAGCACAAGAAAGCCTCTTTTTTGATTTTTAATGTGAAATCTGCAACATTTTAAACATTTGAACTGCTCTGCAAGGAGGAACTTGTATATGTGGAGAGTATTTTTGACTGACTGCAGGGGAGACAATTTATCTAGTGTGGCAGCTTTAGAGAACCAAATGCAGAATGGATTATCATTTCACCGTTCACTCCTTGTGTTATTAATGAATATGCGCCTAAACAGGCACCTTTCGGAGGCTTAAACGTGCCCCAAAATGAACAAAAACTCAGATCTGTTGAAAAATTTTATGATTTATGTATTGCAGAAATCCAAGTCACAAAATGGCTCGATGGCGCCACCTTAAAAATTAAGATTTTCCTTTCCACATACTTTAACAAACTCCACCTTCATTTTTTATTTAAATTATTTCACATTTATTCAGTTTCTTCTCAAGGCCTTCAAGATGTTTCCATGTTATACCTGCTTGGTGTGACTGTGCCGCAAACTTCAAGATCACCATAAAACAGGATAGTTATAAAGTCAACATATTGTCTAATCTGCCTCAAATTCACCACACGTGCCAAAAATGAGTCCGACTCAGAGCGCTACCTACTGGACACAGGAAGTCTGCCTCATATTACAAACATCACCCAATTTACATGATATTTTCAAGGTATATTCTTTATGTCATACACTAAGATCTGACATGTACTGTACAACCAACAACAAACAAACAAATCCAGAAAGTTTACTCAGTATAAGTAAAAATACATTGGACTAGCCGTGTAGTAGTAAGGCTTTAAAAGCAGGAGGCCCTAAGGCAGAAGTTAGCTGCAAAAACAACCAGGTGTCGATTTCATCACACACAAGGGATAAACTTAACAGCCAGAGTAAATACGGCAGGAAGAATGTGGTCCTGACGGTAACCCCCCCTGATCAAGAGTATCAGCCTTTCATACAGGGCTATATACCTCTGACTAACTTCTAGACATCAAACCACGCAAAACATGACAAAATGCATACATACTTAAACTAACACTAATCATTATACCTCTTTTAATTCATGATACATGTTTTAGTTTCCTCATAAGATAAGAGGGGAAACATCCTCAACGTCTTCATAGACAAATACAAGTCCAGTTGCCTACGAATCAATTTTGAGACAGAGAACAATGACCTGGATGAATAGACACATTTTCCTCATAAGGCCTAAACACCAGGTTTAAGTTCACTAACACCCCTAGACTAATTATCCAAGTGGTACCACCCGGAACCTTCAAATAGGTGCTCAGGAAACTGGGGGGCACTGTTAGCTGGAACACCCTGGAGAGGAGGAACAGCAGAGTCGAGTGATTTAAACCAGCGATGGAGAAACTGAATCTTTCTGAACCGCCAAATCAATATGAAGCAATTATATTGAAGATTTCATTATTTTGACAAATTTAATAGAGTTAAATATGGCGACATCTGCTGTCCAATATTTAACATAGCATTTACATGGAACAATTAGTTAGTACTGTTGTTCATGTTTAGGTTCTATGTGCACCTTTAAATTTTTTACAGTTTTTCTTTAACATTAACAATATACTTGCATTATAATGTGATTCAAACACTTTATGTAATAAATGCTTTTACAACATTGGGAAATGCTTGTGTAACAATAGTATAAAATGCTGGTGATGCTGGCATCGTTCTCGATGCTGGGTTTGGGGAGTTCAGAGATTTTTCTTTAAAAACAAGCTCATTTCAGTTGAATTTGGCTTGAATCTGTTTCTCTTCTTTGTCACTACCTCTCCAGCTTTTGAAGAAAACTCTTTCTCATGGCAGTGAAATCAGCATGTATAGTGTTTGAATGTCTGTGTGCAAGTGTAAGTGTAGCACTGTGTAGCTGTTAATCTTATTGTGTGCAGAAAATTCTCCTCTCAAAAACCCACAAAGTTTGGAGGATCATAAACAAATTTGTGATGCAAATCTCGCTGATGAGGTAGAGATTTAATTCTATAATCTCGGTAAATTAAACATTGACAGTCAGCAATGTATTTATTTTTTTTAACCAGCAGCAGCTGCGACTATTACTTTTTGCTTGAATTGTTGATTAATATTTTCTTAACAATATAGTTTGTGCCTCCATTGTGAAATATGCAACTCTTTTCCATGGTCTGATTGATCGAGTGCCACATTCCTCACCCCTTTCATGTGAACACACACTGATCTAGATGGGAAAATGTTGGTTTGAATTAGTGAGTCAATAACCAGCTTCATAAAAGCGCCTATCAGGATTCAGGATTGTCTGGGTAAGTGAAGCCAAATAACAAAAGGAGATCCCAAACATGTTAATCCAGTTTTGTGATACAAGGCCCTGATGTCATTTCCTAAAGTACAGATTTCATTTTCTCACCATTGACCCAATGTGAATCATCTTTGTTTTTAAGGTATTTTTGTTACTCAATAACTAACTGTGCACAGCTGCATTTGGGTACAGAAATACAACAATACCACAAGTTAGAGAAACTCCCAAATGGGGGTCACTGGTTGGTGGAACAGATGTCAAACATCTACAGTCACCAGAGAGGAGTGTTTACATGATGTGGCATAAAATAACAGCAATGAACTGGAAAACTAACTGCTTTCTGCATTTTGTAAACACTCTATCACTTCTTTCCCCATCAGCCACACATCCCTCACTACATTTGCAATGCATCATGTTATCAAGCTTTTTTTTTCTAATAAATATTAATCACAAAAGGGAGTAAGAGCACTAGAATGCAATGATTGCAAATATTGTAAAGATTTCAAAATGTTTCCAAACATAACTACATTAAAGCCAAAAAGAATCTGCATTCAAAATAAGTCATTTAAATAAAGGTTAAAAATTATTCTGAAGGGTAGTGTGGACTAATTTTCAACATCGGTGTTATTTTCATTAACAGTAAAATACAGGAACCAATACAGCCATCATCTGCTGCCACGGTGCTCGCTTCAGCTCTTACTGATGAGTTGAGAGGACCCAATGCAATTGCAATTTTTCCTCTACATTAATTTAAGAGTTATTAAAATTTCATTTTATTTATTTATTATTAATTTTAACTGTTGCAAATACACCACAACAGCACAGCCTGGTGACACTCGTGAGAGCACGGCCTTGAAAATGACGTCACATCAGGCCTTCTGGAAAATAGGGCAGCGACTTACGGGAGGAAAGGCAGACTTATTAGCTTAAGATAACTCATAACAGATTTTAAAAGTTAAATAGACATTCAAAAAGTACTGATGGCCAGCTAACATTACGTAACATACCGGTATCTTAAGTTAATTGGGCCAGGTGCCAACTCTGACGCTAACGTGGGTAAACTAATTGATATTAAGTTAATATCTACACCCCATAATGTGTTAACTGCTGGCTGCATTTTCAGATGAGCTTGTTCAAATATTTCTCTGAGAAAGACAACTGATGAAGATGACGGTAGTCATGTATCATTAGCCTTTTACTGTCTTAGTTTTATTGTTTTACTATATATTTTTTTTTGTTTGTTTGTTTGTTTGTTTTTTTCTTTTTCGTTTTTCTTCTTTCTTTTTTTTTTTGGATTCTGTAAAATTTTGTCAGTACATTCATTTCATCAATTTTCTGCCATTGCCAGTTTGATTCCAGCTTGGTTTTTCACATGCAATCCTCTCTGGAGCTTTTCCTCAGTGCTTCTTTGAAGATTAAAAAAAGAAGAGAAATCAGCAGGACACTGTAAGACTTTGATCACTCGTGGCTGCATCCCGATAGACATCGTCATCAGACTGATGAGCGCAAAATAGAATAACAAAAAACTGAGTGTAAGCTGTACTTCATCTTCAGAAGCTACCATCTCATAGTAGCTTTGTGATGTCTTTATCCTGTTTTAAATGCAGGCTTTAATAGCTGCTGCTGGCCTTATGTCTGTTAGTGGCACCACATTTTTAGCTTCATGAGAGCCATGCATCGCAGTTACCAAATGGAACCAACACTGAAATAGCTTAATGCTACAATTAAGAAAAGATAAGAAGCTTCATTGTCAGTGTACAGAATACAAGGAAATTTTGCTTGGCAGCATCTCTTGGATAGTGTCAGGTTTTCAGTTAATTCTGTCCTGTCCTTGTAACTTCCTGTTTTATTTTGTAGTCCTGGTTCCTTCGTGTTCCCTGCTACTTTACTTCCTGGTTGTGTCCCATGTTGATTGCCTTCCATGCCCTAATGTGGATCACCTGTGTCTTGTCTAGCACTGTATATTTAAGTCCTGTTTTCAGTCTAGTCCTGGTCGGATCCTTGTTGCTTGCCCATGCTCTGTTAGATTTGTCCATGCCTGTTGTTTTTTTTTTCCCCCCATGCTCTGTCCATGTTTTCTTGTTCAGTTTATGTCGTAAATTTAGTTTAGATTAAAGTCTTCTTTTCGTCACCTACCTGGTTTCTGGCTCCTGCAATTGGGTCCTCACCCTGCAACGCACTTCACCGCGTTTTGCAGCTTGACAGATAGCAGCTACATGTCACATGTCATAAATTAAAACGGCAACAAAAATAAAGTGCAATTAAGTTAAATGTTTTACATAAATAGTTATATACATAGTCTGTGCAGTTGTCCATTGGGCTGGGATTGTGTGTGTAATTGGCGAGGGCTGGTGTCATGAGTTCTGCAGCCATGGGGAAGAGGGTTCTTCAGCCGGTTGGTGCAGGCTCTCAGAATTCTAAGTCTGCCAGAGGGGAGGCTGGAGAATAGAGAGTGTCCTGGGTCATCTCGGATCTCTTTGGCCCTTCAGAGGAAACAGTTGGAATGGATCTCCTCCAGGTGGGAGCAGGGAGCCAATGATCCACTGAGCAGTCTTGATGACCTGCTGCAGTTGTTTCTTCTCGGATGCAGTGCAGCTAGCATACCACACTGTGCATCCGTAGGTCAGGACACTCTCTAATGTGCATCATTGCTGATCAGTCCAACAATGGTTGTGTCATCAGCAAATTTGGTTATTGGATCATTGGGTGGTGACGCAGTTGTGGTTGTACAGTGTGTACAGGACTGGACTGAGGACACAGCCCTGGGGAACACCAGTGTTGACGATGATGGTGGAGGATGTGGAGGTGCCCATCCTGACATGCTGGGGTCTGTTAGTCAGGAAGTCCTTGATCCACAGACAAAGGGAGGTTCCAAGCTGCAGTGTCTACAGTTTGTTGACCAGTCAGCTGGGGCTGATGGAATTAAATGCCGAGCTGAAGTCAACAAAGAGCATCCTGACGTATATCCTGGGGCTTTCAATGTCACTGAGGACGGAGTGGAGGGCGATGGAGATGGCGTCGTCTGTGGACCTGTAGGTCAACTAATGTTGGTCAAAGCCAGGTGGGATATGGGCCTTGACATGCTGCCACACCAGTCTCTCCATACATTTCATGATTACCGGTGTCAGGGCCACAGGCCAGTAATCATTCAACCCTGTGATGACAGAGAATTTGGGCACAGGGATTATGGTGGTGGTTTTCAGGCAGGTGGGGACTGTGGCTTGCTGTAGTGAGCGGTTGAAGATGGTGGTGAATACAGCAGCAAGCTGATGGGCATATGACTTCAGCACCCTCCCTGGTCGCTTCACTTAATGTAGCTTCATCCCAGCAGCCAGTAGCAAATATTAGCTACAAGGGTTAGCAACTGAAGCTAGCCTTATAGGCCTTATAAAGTTAAAACTATGGCACTTAAACAGCAAATGTTTTCGGTGATTGCTCGCCACAATGTATCACTTAGCTCAATATAGCTAATGTCAGCTACATTATATAGCTATAGATATGAGTTAAAGGCAGTGAAAACTTCAAGTTCAAACTTTAGTACTAGTACTAGTAGTGCCCACTAGTATCATAATGTATGTTTGGTCACAATATATCCTCCATGTATTCTTTGCACAGGTTAGCTGAAGATAACTAAGATTTTCATTTTATCCTGCTGATACATTTATAAGGCCAAAAGGGACTGTAGTTTCCATTTCTGGCCCTCTTCAATGTAGCCTTCTACCCACTTGTGCTGCCGAATCTATGTGGTAGTTGCTAAAGCTAGCCCAGTAATGTTTAGCAAAAGCGAAACTATCTTTCTAACATGTTTGTGTTCAGCTATAATAAAGTTTCATTTGTGAATCTTGGAACTCCCATAGTCTGCAGAATTCACTGCAGGAGGTCTCCACCAACCACTTCCTTCTTTTATGCAATTGATGATGGCCTTGCTGATGTCAAGGGTTAAATCATGACTGTGGGAATGGTTGAGAGCTTAATGTAGTGTGTTAATAAGCACTTCTCTGCTTTGGAGTGATCAATAAACAGCTTAAGAAAACACATTCCATTAGGTATAACAGTTTGTTATGGATAACCTTTTAGTTTATTCACCTGTGCTGAAAATCCTTTCTCCCGCTCTCTCTCCCTCTCTCTCTCTCACTCTCCCTCAACCCAACTAGTTGAGGCAGATAACTGCCTCCCCTGAGGCTGGTCCTACCCGAGGTTTCTTCCTCTTAAAGGAAGTTTTTCCTTCCCACTGTCGCCAAGTGCTTGCCTATGGGGGGATCTGTTGGGCCTCTTTTTTATAAAGAGTTTGGTCTATACCTGCTGTACATGTAAAGTGCCTTGATGTAGCTTTGCTATGATTTGCCGCTATATAAATATTTACTTGATTTAAATGATATAAACATAGATCTTCTGAATGATATTTGGTTCTGCCCAGGCTAATTACTCAGTTGAATTAAGGGGCTATGTAGGCAGCTGATCTTTGTCAGCTGAAGGAGGTCTGTGCAGGCGATATGTTTCTGTTTGTGGAATTGTAAATGTGACTACCTTGTGTTGTGACTTGCGTTACTTGAATTTCAAATTCTGGTTCGAAACAAAACATTCATGTTGGACAATCAATCTTACCAGCTAATGATGTTAGAAATGTCATTTTAATAGGAAATGCATTTTGCATGGCCAAACTTAGCAGGTAATGTTACAAACCTTTTTTTCTCAATGCATTCATTGTACATTCTTCTGTTGTCAGCTTTTTAGGTTACAACACCAAAGGTAAAATAACTTAGTTTTGTCTCAAACTATTACTGTATATTGCCCAGCTAATGCTGTTGGACATGTTCATTTTAATAGGAAATTCATATTTCCTGACAAATCTCCACAGTTAATTTTGGAAATGGTAGTTTTCATAAGAATATTCATGTTGCTTTTCAAAATGTAGCAGCTGACCTTCGTTTTATTAGGAAATTCACGTTGCATCGTCAAACTTAGTACTTGATGTTACAAACTGATTTTCTCAATACATTCGTTATATAGTCACATTCATTATTTTTTAAAGAAAACATGCTCTCAACTTTTTAGGCCACAATGCTCAAAGGTAAACTGTAAAAGTTTCCTCATTTTACAGGAAACTATATCTTGCCACGCAAAACTTGGAATATAATGGTGTTGGAAATGTTTGTTCTACATGTAAGCACTTAAAATACAACAGTAACGCCTCCTAGTTTGTGATACATACAAATTCATCATGCACTTATAAAAAAAAAAAAAAAAAAAAAAAGCTCTGAATTTTATTTATTATTCGACCATGCTGTGTTTAGCTTCACATTTGTTGGTAGGTGTATTGTTCTCAGATCCAGCCTGCCTGTTTAACCCTGTGGCCAGATAATCAGACTAGATTTCATTTTACCTGACTACCTAATTTTAGTTGAATTTCTGACTTTCTTTTTACAGTATTCCTGGCTTTATTAATCAAACTATTATTAATCTTTTAATCAAACAAATCATTTTAGATGTTTGCGCAGCAGAATCCAGCCACAGTGGAAACCAATATAAAAGAAGTACTTAGGTCTGCTTGGATGAACCCTTTTCAAATTTGATCACATGCAAATAGTAAAAAAAAAAAAAAATATGACCAGTCGTAACAAGGATGAATGCAATGCTGTTGATAAACTGATACCTGCTGATCAACTTAGTACCACATTGAACTGACAGAGACAAACAGGAAAGTAAGACATGACATAGAGTGACATAGTTCAGGGCCCAACTTTACAGCAGGACGCAACAGGATTGAATCTCTCTCTATGGTGCAGTTCTGCTTGTGCTGTGACACTCCACTCTGACAGCCCTCCCTGCTGTGCTCCAACACCCTCATACACTCTGTGGGCTTAATCACAATACACAGGAGGATGAAAACATTTTAGAGATCAAGCAGTTAAAGACAACAAAGATCTGGACTCACAGATTGCACTTTATAGTTCTCAATCTGCCAGTAAATCATGATCACTAATGATGATGATGATAATGATCAGGTGCATTTGCCTCTTGCGGTAGTTTATGCCAGGTCCTAGTGGTAGGTGAAACCCCTTGAAATTTGACCATCAGGCTATTCAGAAATTTTCTCTTGTATGAAGACCCAAATTTGTCTGCATATGAAAGCATTCAGTCGGTTTGGTTTGCTTTAAAGGAAAAGCAACAGTGTTTTTGCATATATTTCAATCCCCTTTGCCCTACCCAGGAGTCAAATATCCATACTTGAAACATGAAGGATGATTCAAGAGCTCCTGCTCCTGCCTTAACAAACATATTTTACTTAAAGGCATCTTTCTCAAGTCCTTTCATATAAGGAAACATAAGTGAGCAGCCATCCATATCTGTATAATCGCCTTGCATTGGTTTTGCCCATGACAGTTGAAGCTGCATTTCCTTTTTTATTTATTTATTTATTTTTATTATTATTATTATTATTATTTTTATCTTTTTTTTTTTTTTTTTTTGTCACGATCATAATTCCCTCCCTTTCCTCAATGTTGGGACTCTCTGTTTGTTGTTGGTGGGCCTGTGCTTAACCTGCATTAAAGTTCCACGTCCCAGTTTGATTGACATGATCACACGATCACATGATTTTTGCAGAGCAATAGTCACTTGTGTTTAAAAGAAAAGCTCCTCATTTGTTGGCGCCCTCAAACACACTCATCCAAACTCACTAAGCCATTAGATGACAATCCTGTACTTTCACTTACCCAGAGCCAGCAGCAGCTCGGTGGTTTGATTCCCTGACAGGGCTGATGTCTCTGTAAATAATAAACCCTTATCACTGGCCAGAGCCCGTCCTTCCTGTATGTCAGAAACCAGAGCTTGTGTGTTAATGGGGCAAGATACAAATGGGACTCGGTCTCTGGTGTTACTTTGTTTGTCTGTACCTGCACAGAGACTTGTCTCTCCTGATTCAGGTCTGTCTTGTTGCCTATCAGCCACATGACCGTAGATCCTTGGATGTACTGTTTTTGCAGTTCATTGAGCCACATTTGAGCTCTGGCAAATGTTTCCTATAATGGGTCAAGCGCAAACATATCATATACAGTGTTACTTACAAAGTACCCAAAGTGAGTCATATCCTCGTCCAATTGTCTTCCACTTCTTTTACCCTTTTACTGATATCATACACCACCAGCGCAACATGGGCTCCTCTGTAGTACAGTGGGGTGATACTATGGTATTTTTCCTGCCCTGCCGTATCCCATATCTCGAAGCGTAGTGTGACATCACTGAGATGCACTACACGGGTCAGGTAGGCACCTGGAGAAGCAATGCGAGATTGACACATGAGGAATTGGTTCTTCTACGAGACTATAGAGAAAGTGAAATTTTTTGTAGGTATTAGCAAATCACAACACAAAAATGTGATAAAGGTTTTGTGGATGACAAACATGAAAAAAAGTTTGTTCACCATAGATGAGATGATTACGATCACGCTCATGTCTGGTATTTAGGTCTATGATGGTGCTGGCAGAATACAGTCAGACTAGTTTAACATAGAAATTGGGCATATATATTGTTACACATTGATGTGCTAAAGTATAACAAATTACAAGTTGTGTTTTGTTTTGTTTTGTTCGCCACTGTTTTTGGCCATTAGAATGTGAAGCATGATCATTTGTAAATGTTGATTGTGAGTATGTTGGGTATGAGAAAATTATGTTTGTTTTTCATTACATTGGAAACTTGGCTTTCTTATAAAACCTTGTATTCAAAATGTGAAACCAAGTAGTAACATTTTTCTGCCATTTAACATTGTAAAGCCGAAAGAAATTGCTCCACCGTCAGAGATTTGTGAGCATTTGTGTGTATTACTTTTGCATTTTATTCAGAGCACAGTTAAAACTTAACAACTCTCCTGTAACCATGAACTACCATACCTTTCAGCTAACATCTGAAACATTAGCTCTTAGAACTTTAATATATGCAGTAACCATGGTTTAAGTTTGAAATGTTCACCTACAAAGCAGAGAATGCTAATACAAAAAAGAAAGGTTCTCAAAATTGTGTCTCCCTCACTTCCTCACATGTGGAATGAGGACTAGATGTATAGATTAATGTATTTACATTGAATTAGGGTGTATGTAACATGTTCCTTATTTAAAAAATTGGAAGTGTAACAGTCTCCTGCATTTAGAGATTCTGTTTGGTGGATATTTAACTGTTGGACAATTAACAAAGAAACGATCATGTATGGCCTATGCAAAACAACAGATAAGCATGATTCACAGGATGTCAAACAATTTTGACAAGAAAAATCTTAAGTTCAAACATCTAGGAAACATCCAACACTTTTCAGAGCTGATACATTACAGTATGTGTGCTGTTAAGCCAATGTTGTGTTCATCAACTCACAGCCCACAGTGGGTGATGCACTCTTGAATTCATCTTTGACAAATCTCAGTGCCAAGCTTGACTTTCCAACACCAGAGCTTCCCAGAAGCACCATCTTAGCCCTTAATGTTCGGATTGGGCTATGAGATGAGTGGAGTTGAGCTCCTGGAACCCTCGGAAGATTCTCCCCCATCAAAAGGTTTAATTAACTTGCCAACAGCAAAACTCAACCCAGGCGAGTGACTCCAGCACAGTCTTTCCGTTCTGATCCTGTAGGTGTTTTTCCTGTTACTCACAGCAGCTTCTCCAAATGACCAACAGTCAAGATGTTGTCTAGCTCTGTGCTTCACCAAGCCTTGCCTGGTTAAAACAAAATAGAAGTAAAACCAAAGTCCAGCCTTGACTTGTAAAACACAGACAGTGCAATCTCACTTCCTTGTATTCACAGCCACAAACCATTTAACACAGTAACAAGTTCAGCATATTCCTATGCATGATGATAGTGCCTGTAAAATTCACATTTGTCATCTGTGACACTATGAGAGATGTTTTTATATCAAAATGGAAACTGAAAGACTTTTTGGAAATTTTGGTCTTTTTTTTTTTCACAAAGTTTGATTTCATCTCAAATTTTCCCACAGAAGTTGTATATGTTAAAACAGAGACCTCTTTCTAAAACACCATGAATCATCTCATTAATAAAACAAGCTATTTTTAAACAACAACAAAAATAACAATAAACTGATATTTCACAAATTAGAGGCATAAATCATTACCCCTTAGTTACCTGTGCAGGAGTTGGCACAGGCTGCAGCTGGCCTTCATTCTTCCTATGGTTTTCATGTCGTGACACTTTTTCAACACAGGAGGGCAGCACAGCGCTAATTACAGCCTGGCTGCAATTATAGCATAGTCATGATGTAGTCTGTCTAATTGCTTAAAAGCTATAACTTATGTGCTCATTTATAAAAATCTATCAGTTGTTCGTTGTTGTTGGTTTGAACTTGCTTAGATTTTCTGAATTTCAAATGCTCCACTAAAAGTGCTTGATGAACCCAGGTTACTTTCCTACAGGCAGAAAACAGGGCAGTGGGACTTCTGCAGCCTTCACACCTCACTCACCACACTTGGGTTTGAGTTTGGGCAAATCTCAGACCTCATAGAGTTACCACAGAGTTGTGGTATCTTATAAAGGCATAGATGCCAAACATAGAGGGATCGCAACAAATAGACACATAGTATCCAAACTTGGAATGATGTAATGCAGAGTACAAACTATGTATCAAAATGTGTCAAATATAAACTTATACTGAAAATTCCACATTTCATGACATCAGACTGTAGAAAAAGCACAGAGACAGGTTCTCGGTACTGCGATAGTTCCAAATGATAAAATAGTCATATCACAAGTTATTAAGATCGACTGAGGTCACTATGAACTAACCCCAGACTGTCACAGACACATGATACTGGACTATTACATCAGACTTATATTATCTAGATTGTGTTTGACTGGAACTGTCAACCCATTCGGCAATGAGGTCTTGTCTATCTCTTTAAGAAACTCAAGACTGTTTTTAGAGCCGGCTGGCCATCATTAAAAATAGCAGAGGGAGTGTGAGAGAGTGCGATGGCCCATACTGGAGCTGTGGTTTCTGGTTGAAACTAAACCCCTGAACATGTATGGTGTCCCTCTCCAGAGGTTCATGCTCCATTCAAGTGGTCTGCGTGAATATTCTGACCCAGAAATTTCACACGGCCAAATGTTACTATTTTAACAGATTTAGTCATTCCTCTTATTACACCGGTTTTAAGGTTAATGTGAAAAACCACTTATGAGCAACTAGCAGCCAGGCAAATCAACCTATAATTTAAAGAATGGACATGAAGCTTCTGTTTCAAGAAATTTTAGACATAAAGTAGACCTGTCTGTAAATGTACGCATAAACCCATTGGATACTTTAGCTATAATTAATTTGCCAAGAATATTGAGATTTTGAAAAAAATTGTCTGTCCATTGTCTGATAGTAAAACAGAGCTAGCTATACTTAAAACACCTATCACAACCACTGGAACTTAATTACTCATAGTTTTTATTCTTGAACTGTAATTTTAGTTCCTTGGAGTTTTTGGAGTTTGTGTGTTTGCTATTTTTTTTTTTTTAATTACAATAACGTGCCTGAGAAAAATAGTCATGCACTATGACATTGCGTTTGGGGGGTGGGGGGGCAGTGATTATTATATATTAAAAAAAAAACAACACGTTATTAAAACACGTGGAGCCCCACTCTAACGGGCACTGATGGTGGTCAGCGGGTCCCTGTCGAAATGGCCCGAGTTACAGCAGAGACCCATATATCCGACATCACGGGAATGCAGCAAAAAATGTGTGCAGGTTTTTGAAGTGACCCAGGTCTGAGTGTATGAATACGTCCGTTTGTGTTGATTGATAAAAATAAACACTTGTGTGTGTGTGTGAGAGAGAGAGAGAGAGAGAGTGTGTGTGTGTGTGTGTGTGTGTGTGTGAGAGAGAGAGAGAGAGAGAGAGTGTGTGTGTGTGTGTGTGTGGGAGAGAGAGAGAGCAGGAGTTGGCTCGGTTAGAAGGGTCTGGTGAACCGATACTGAGATACTTTGCCCCTGTATGTCAGTGAACGCCTCAGACGCGCACGTGGGGCAGATGCTTGCAGTCACCAACACAGTGTGAAGCGAGCTCCGGTCGCGAGCGGCGGCGTGGTTACAGGAAGACGAGAGCAGACGGATGTATGACAATGACCCAAGCTGTGAGCGCGACCAGCCGCGGGTTCTCTCACCTCCTCGTCTTTTAACGTGACATTTTAGCGACACACGAGAGCCATTGGCTCCGTGTCCGGCTCTGTTTGGATTCTCTGCGCTGTTGGACTACCAGAGTGACTTTAACCGCGGCGAGTGGGGAAGAGTCTTGAAAGGGAGCAAGCATGGGGACCCAAGGCACAGGACGGAAAAGGTCTACCAAGAAAGACAGGTCGACGGCGGAGGACGATGCCCTGAATCTCATAGCGAGAGAGGTGAGAATATAACCATAAAGTGTAACATTTAATAATTCCGGTTGGGCTAAACAGGAAAGAGACGATTAAGTGGTCGCGATCCTTAGCCCACCTCTAGACCACCATGCTGCAGTCCGGTGAAACACATGAGCCCAGCACCTCCACTCCTAAACGTGATTCCCGATTCTTTGTTGCCGGTTAAATATTTTTGCGTCCTAAATGTTAAATAATCAATGATTTCCCAACACTGACTTCCTTAAACTGTAAATCTCCATCTCTGCTCTGAAGTAACTTTACTTTTGGTAAAATGTTTTAGGGCAGACAGATTTGCTGCTGGTGATTTTTATTTTATTTATTTATTTATTTATTTATTTTTATTTTATTTCACTATTCTTTTCTATTAACATGTTGGTTTCCTCTCTCTTGACACAGTATAATATATAATATAATATATATAATCAACACACATTGTGTTGTGCAGGCGTGAATCTTGTTTGGCATAAATGTTACCCAGTAACATAGTTGAATAAGGTGTGTGCGTCTCTTTTTGTTTTGGTTCATCCCATCCAGAATATTTACAATGTGCTTGAATAGAAAAAGCCTGTCTGTGCACAGTCATTAGACATTAAATGAAGGTAGACTTTGAAGAGTGGAAAATGGAAATAACAATAGCTGAATTTAAACAAAAAGATACTGCTATCCACAAAATAATGTGATGTATGATGCATGTGCTTTAAACTCTGGCTGTGAATATTGTTATTTTACTGTACATGAATATCTATCAGTCCTTCAGTCTGTAAAGTACAGGGGAGCAGCAGCTGTAAGTAAGGGGACCCAGAGCATACTAAAATGGTTGAAGCCTTTCATGTGCTAACCTGCAGGAGTTATTGTACTATCCTTTGACAGTGCCAGATGGGAAACGCTCTGTTTCAGGTGGTGAAGTCATGCTGTGACAGGCTTATAATGTTTCAAAGTCTCTCATCTGCGTTATGTTTATAAATTTAAAAGGTATAAACCAAAGTGTCTTTGAGTGAAGTCGCCCTCTTTGAAGTGTAATACCCTGCACGCTTTGTGTGAGAGAAATGAACTGTAGAATGTTTTCCACAAAAAAAAGGCAAATCAAATTGATTTATTCTGCCTTTAGTGTGAACCCTGCTTCCTCTAATCCAGTAAAATGTGCTCTTTTTACTCTTCAGCGAACCTGAACTCCACATCTAATTCAGGGCAGCTCTAACAAGCTTTGTGCAGTTGGGAGGAAGTTGGTTGTCTGCTAACCCAATCCGGATGTTTCAACAAATTTGCATATGATTTTTTATTTTTTTTTTAACTGACATGGAAACCGTCCAGCCCTCTGTAGTCATTGTTGTTTAGCTGAGAATGCATGTGGTAAAAGTCCTAAATACTGCAGGAATTGGACTACTGCTTTACTGACTATTTACCCTGGGGTAGTTTGCCTGAGGTTGCACATTCCTGTAGCTGGTAATCGTTTCTTGTTGTTGTACAGTATATTGTAAGTGACACCTGGCTAAATTTAAAGGAGTTGGGAGTTTGCTCAGCACAATTACTCAGCAGTAGAGAGATAATATCCAGACGTGAGATTCCCTAGGCTAGGTGAATCCTCATCTGCTTCTTGTTGTAGTGAGTACCAACTTCAGCAAAAAAACAAAACAAACAAACAAACAAAAAAACATTAATTGCTGCCATTTCTGTGCAGCAAAGAGAAAGTCTGTTCCTTTTCAGTTGCATCGGGGTCAAGTCCCTCATTGGCAGTCCTCTGACAGGATGGTATGTCAGCCCTGATGAGTTACCCATTCTGAAAAGTAGTTTTAAAAATAGATGCTCCTGAAAGATCAGCTGTTGCTTCACCCCAGTTTTAGATTTGGCTTGTGAGTGGGGGTTGGGCTGGAGGAGGAAGAGGGATGTGACAACACCAACTGTCCATCCAACCAGTATGAAAATCGAATAGAAGTGATGGGCAGTGTTACAGAAAGTTTTGGCCTAACAGTATTATACTGCTGGCTTGAAGAGAGGAGAAGGTGCTGATTTTGTTAACCTGGATCAAGAGGGAGGAGACCACACAGCAGTAATTCTGTATTTAAGGAGTTGGTACCTTTCCTCCTGTCAAACTGTTTAAACCCATGTGTAAACATTCAGTTTTACTTCAGCATGAGGATGGCACAATGTACACTGGCTTCACTACTCGTGCACAGTCGGCCTGTAATTGTTTTTAAACTTTTACCACATATTCATGATGTGATAAAATTTACAATCTGATTTCACATGTGTAATGTCAATACATAAAGATATTATAGGGCCTTTGATTATTAAAGGATCTTCAATGCCTATAGGTTTTAAATTGTTACTGCTGATTGAACTCTTCTTGGAGATACTTCAGGTCGAGACAAAATGTTCAATGCGTTTCAGAAGGACAAGCACGGGTGTCAATATGGAAAAAAAAAAAAAAAAAAAAATCAATGAGGCTGGATTCCTTGCTGCTGCTTCAGATTCATGGTCCTGGTGTATTTAATGGATTGTATTCTTTACTCACATGTAGCAAACTATATACAAAGTGGCATGCTACTAGAGTAGCATATGTTGTGCTCAAGTTTTGCGTTGCACAATTGGTGTTGTTAGGGTTGTTTTTTTTTTTTTTTTTTTTTTTTTTTGTAGTTTGTTTCTTTGTTTTTGTTTTTAAACCTTGTTCAACAATTTTCAGCATAGCAAAAAATAAGGGGTCTTTCACCTATAGGTCTCGGAGAAGTTCAACTCTCTTGACCACCGAAGACCTCCAAACTTATCCATAAATGGGTGAAGAGTAGCGGCATGCCAACTTTTTCAAGCTAACACAGTTAGGGACATATCAATGTACAGCAAACACTCCCTCACTGTCCTGAGTGGGGATCATAACAGGAAAGTCACCTGTGAGTTTAGCAAGGATCTACAGGCTCTTTAAATCAAGGCAATGACTGCTAATCAACTGTGGTCTCAGCCTACTTTGCTGATGTAGGTTTTACCGATCTCAATCCAATCCAACAGCCACACCTGTGTCTTGTGGTTTTGTGTTTGTTTAATAAAGGTTAATCATTTCCACCACAAATCTCTCTATACAGTACAATTTGATCCCTGTAATTTCCTCCATTTGTGCAAAAAAAAAAAATCAAGTTGGCCAAAACAGACCGCTTGAAAAGAAGTTCCTGGAATTTGTTTTGTTTCGATTCAATTGAGATTCCTTCAATCATGAAAATGAATTGTCCCTATTTAAACAATGGATGCTAACATCTCTTTGTGTTAACCTTTTTATGCGGCCACTCACAATCTTTTATCTGATGTGTAAATTAAATTTATGAAGGGGCAGACTTGCTTCTTATTACAATTGTTGCCAGTCAACTTGCTAATGCAAGAAAATGACAATCTTGTGTATCATAAGTACAATATTCAGAAAATGTACATAATATTAGTTTGTTTGGAGACCTCTCTGTCCACTAGAGAAATATTAAGAGACTTACAATCATGTGTCATATACTGCAGAGATGTCACATCAGTTTGATTTCAGGTAGTGAGTGCCACTACAATGATGTACACTCCTGAGGCAAACTCTTCTTTTTTAGAAGCTCCAAGTACAGATTGCATCTTAGCATGTTCCACACCTAGAGATCATACCCAGATTTGTCACAGTGTCAATGAAGCCTAGTGTGTATGTGTGCACATACCTGTGCTGTGATGGTTGATAAATTTAACTGGACAGCAAACATTGAAAAACACTGACTCGTTAGTCAAAGAATTATGTTCCTGAAGTCAAAATATGTGATATTTTTCTGAGAAATGGTAGATTACTTTCAAGCAGTGGCAGCTGGTGCTAGAAATTTTTTTTGGGGGGCGCAATTTACCTTGGAATACATAGAGATGTAAGTTACAATACTGATCGCTGATTCACTTCTGATGTTTCTTGGACACATACGGGACACATCTGTGTGCGTCCCGTAAGGAATCTAATTCAAACCCATTAAGAGAGAGCCTCAGGTCACATGCTTATCAGATGGTCAAGGGCTTACACTGGATTCTGTTTTACCGGCGTCCTTCAGGAAGTGAGTAAAATTAAATAAAAAACATTTTAGAACCAAATAAATATTTAAACAACATTTAATTACTATTGACAGTCACCCAATAAAAATAACACCATCTTTTAATAATGATTTGCATCTTACAGCATGTTTGTTTGTTTATTTTATTTATTTTTTATTTTTTTATTTTCATCTGTTGATTTGATGGGGGCGGCGCCCTAGCCCCCTCCACCTACCAGCCGCCACTGCTTTCAAGGTTATTTATTTACACACACACACAAAAGTACTTCCACTCCTATTTTGAGCACTTATAACACTTTATGCATCTGACATATAACACTTTATGCATCTATGCACAGCAATGATTTGTTCATAATGGAGTTCCTCATCAAAGTATAAACTCTTAAAACTGACCAAACATGGGCTGTTGTCACAAAGACAAGCTCCATAGGCAAGCATGGAGATTTCATGCAAACCATTTTAGGTGTTAGCTAAAGGCTCTGTTTGGTTTCAAAGCTGTCAAATGGCCCCATTGAACTCTTGTTAAAACAGCATTACATCTCCTTATTTCTTAAATGCTAAGTGAAAACCAGACAGCACAGCATTCAGAAAGGTTGATCAGCATGGCAGCAAGATTTACTGAATTTTAATATACAAATGGTCAGATCAGGCTACCCAAGCAAAACATGGCATCTCTTTTTGATGAGTGTATACAAAAGGTACTTAAAATGGTTTTGGAATTCTTGTGGCATTGTCATTTGTTCACTTTTGCACTTTTGCACTTTTGCAAAAGCTCATAGGCTACTTTGGAGCATGAATCATCAAATATTATGGCAAACTTTGCTCTTACATTTTAATTGCTATGGCTGGTGTTTAGCCAATGCATTGAGCAGTTGAAAAAGTAAAATTGAAATTGGCACTATAGAAAGCGGGAGGCATTACTAGAGACAATAAAGCTGTTTTCATGTTTTCGTGTAACCAACTGGAAGTCATTGTGTTTGGTTTGATGGCAGAGGTGAGTGCTTATGGCAGGCTAAAGGGTGCAGGAGGCAGGATAGAAACATCATCACTTGTTTGCTCTCAGGACAATGACCTGCTCTATTTATACGTCAACTCAGTTGGCCATAACAGACTTTGTATGAGCTCCAGGATTAAAGTCTAATATCCCGTTCAATTGAGTCAGACACTGGCTTCTCTGGGTAAGCATGAAAAGCCCAGTGTTGGGGGTGGTGGTAGTATGTGGTTCAATAAAGTTACAGTTATTTTAATATTCCTTTCAAATAATTAATCTAATTTCTGCAATTCCTAATATTTATAGTTCTACATCCTAGCTCCTCAATCCATAGCAACCCAGGTTCCACACAAGATTCTGATTTGTCTGCGTGCTTTAAATGAGAAGATAACTTAAACTGGGGATTAACTCTCTGGGTTTTTGCTGGGTGGCCGTCAGATGCTCAGTGAAGCATTAATGAGAATTGAGTATTTAGAAAGGATTTGTCTGAGACTTGATGGCAAGGAAGGGGAAGCCCACCACATTATCCCCTTTTCATTCTTGCGGTCATCTCAGGAACAAGTCAGCAAGCCACAAACCCTCATGCAGTCACAGCCAAATTAATCTTTAAAAGAGGGGACAAGCAGCAACAGCAAGTCAAATCTTCACTGAATAAATTGTGAAGTTTTTAACAGTGTCCCATCCATCCAAACCACTGTGTTTTATGCCGATGTTTGAATAATGCTGCTTTTTTAAGCAAGCATTTTGTTTCTTGCCTGTCCACCCAGTTAATTTTGCAGCCCAGAAATTGGCTCAGGCAGACTAACATTTTCCAGTGGACACCCATTATACCAAAAAGCACTTAAGCAAGCATTAACTACCTAAACAATCACTTGTGTATTTCCGTTTGTGTGTGTGTGTGTGTGTGTGTGTGTGTCTGTGTGTGTGTGTCTGTGTGTGTACGTGTACGTGTACATGTACAACTCACTGGCTTCAGTTCGGCTTGGCTCACCAGACTCACGCCTCCTTAAAAGGAAGTGGAAGCCCTGTATTAGCTTCCTCTTGATGACATCATCACTTGTACAGCCCATTGCAGATTGCTATCGCAAACTCCTTCCTGTTTATCCACCATGGCTCAGTTTTCTTCCAAAGCTCAGAGAGCTGTGTTTTGAATGCAGGTATACTGGCAATGAGAACATTTGATGGTAGCACAGGCTGACCAAGGAGTGATGATGCTACGGGCAAGGAAGTGCAAAGGGAAACAAATGGTCAAAATCAACATTCGTAACATTGAATCCAAAGTTTAAATGAATGGCTGTAGTATCAAAATATACTATCAAAGAATGAGAACTATTATAATATATTCTAAACATATTATCAAATATAATGTTCAATAAACATCAATTGTGACATTACATTAAAGTCACAAGAATGGATTCATCCAAACAGTGTAAGTGTACAACAAAGTTAATAAAGTATTTCTCATTTTGACGTAACTTCCCCTCCCTGGGTGCGACTACCCAGAGGGAAGAAGTAACTCTGAACCCATGAAAGCTGCAGAGAGAAATACATCACCTTTTGGAAATAAGCATGTCAGACATTTTTCCCTGCTACTACTCTCCTGTTGTTTGCTGTGCTCATTGTGTAACTTCCTGCTCCTTGCTCCCATCATGCTTCAGCAGCAGTGAGAGTTACAACATACCCTGTTGCCTGGAGCCACATTTTCAGGCTACTAGAAGCTTCCTGTTACATCCAGAAGGTAAAACAAGTATGACCACACAATGTAGAAGCAACTGGAAACATGTGGGTAACATCACACATGTGGCGCATTGGAGCGCGTTTTGTAGGGTAACCTCACCAGCATCAGACCACCTAGAATTGCATGTGTGTCGCTCAGAACAAAATTGAACTTTGGGGAAAACATTCTGTTATGGTTTCCCTTTCTAAACCCTGGCTGGCTGCATTGTTTTATTTATAGAACATGTACTATTTATTTTATTCCTGGCCTAAAGTAGCATGCACAGTTGCTATTTGTTTTGTCTACAGGTCTGAGAGTGCCGCAGCTGCTTCATGTGTTTGCGATGCAGCTTGATGTTGACGTACACATCAACAAGGCAGACAGGAGCAGGGTTTCCCCCCCCCCCCAACTTAAGTTTCACCTTACTGTCCGGTCACTAAATCCTAGAGAAGGCAAGAATTGATATGTTTTTGATGTGTTTCTTAGTGGCCTTCAGTTATTATCTGTACACTCAGACCAATCAGATCTGTCTGGTACAGTTAACCTTGGTTTTCACTTCACAAGCTATTTACAGCCTGCTCCAATCAAGTGTCAACTCATTTTGACATCAACCATTGGTATGCCGAACTGCTGTTTAGAAGCCTCCAGTTTTTAATCTGTCGCAGACTTGGTCTTTGAAACCAGAAGAAACCATGTTTGGAAGTGAAGGTGAAGCTGAGGAGGAATGAGGCTGGATCTGACCTGCTCCATACTCACATGCTGATTGGGTGGCACAGTCTGTCAATCATCTAGTAGACATGACCCCCTAACCATTCCCTGCTTTATGATTTATTTTCCACTAAATCAGATCGTAGTTTTAAAAAATAAACATCATGGACTATTTCAGGAAAACTTGAAATTAGAGACTGAGACCATAAACCTATTAGGAAAACATTATTGAGCTAATAAGTCAAGTGAGAGATACGCCCATTTTCACAAAGACTTCAATACAATATAACTTATTTTTACAACCAGTGGAGTTGCCCCAGATGGTCATTAGATAGAACAAAGATTTAAGACTCTTCAGCACGGTCGACATTTTTTCTGTGGCTGCATCTCAGTGTTAGTGCCACATGGAGCCTGAGGGGAAGATCTTCAGAAAATTTGACAATTTTTGACTTTTTGCAGCTCTACCCTCCAGCTGTTGCTTTATTACATTTTATTTACAGGATTTTAATGGTTTTAAATCTGCACTTTTTAAGAAAAAGACGACATTAAGTCTGTGAACGCAATGTAGTAAGCTGCTCTTTCTCTCAGCCTCTCCCTTTTAGTAAGCATTTGGGAGAATTACAAGGTTCTGCAACATCAGTCATTACCGTCATCAACTGGAGAATAAAAAAAACTGTGTTCGTAAATGCTCTTAATGGTCCCACCTCATTTTAACTCAGTCAACTCCCAAGCTGGGCAGAAATGGACAGAGTTATTTTTGTTTTTCCCCTTTGTCCCCTCTTTCATCACCAGTCGTCATTAAAATACCCTTCCATTTTGGTTACTGAAGGCTGGTATTCAGGGCGTGGGAAATGAGCTCAGATGGAATCATTGTTGATGGCATTGAATTGTGCTGGCACTTGAAGACCTTAGATATTGTCAGTAGAAACAAGGGATCAGGTTGACAGAAGCCAGACCAGCACAGCTGTCTTCTGCAGTCACATCAGTACACTGCTTGCACACTGTAGAGCTATAAAGGGCGCTATAAAACCATATTTTGTCTGACTGAAGCATCTTTCAACTAATTTTCAAATTTTGTTTTCAGAAAGTTGGAAAATTTCTTATTCTTCGAGTGACTTTCTAAAGTTATCATATGTAACATTTCCACATTAAGATATCTAAAAATAACTAGATCGATATATTTTGCCAATTTCTGTCCTCACATTATCCAAATGTTTCTATCACTTCTCAAATAATAATGTGGGTGCTAATCAGTGAGTACAAAATTGACTTTTATCCTTTTATTAAGCCTGTTATTAAGCCAGACTTTTCAAACCTAGTTGATTTTTAACTGTGTATTAGAATTGAGCAGTAATATCTGACACAAAAAAGTTTTGGTCTCTACAGCTAATGTCCTCCTTCATGGCAACTCAAGGGGGTGCATTTTATGTAACTCACTAGTCTGCATTTTAGAGACTTAAAGTGACAGTGCCACCAACCAATGTGCACTGAAGTCTTCAGCCCCTTTGTCCTTTTTTGGATCAGTGTGGTGACAATGGGGAAGACAACTGAGCTTCAAAAGAGCTCTTCAGAAACCTGTGTGTGACGTGTTAGTGTAACCAGATGAAGTAATTTAGTCATCAGACTTATGAATCTTAAGTAAGAAAAAAAGCCAAAAGCCAAGTAAATGTTTAACAGCTCAGCTCCCAGCTTCTCTGTGACAATTGTTTCCACTGAATGCTATTGGTGAATTATTGATTTTCAACAAGATACTTATTCCAGGTTTTATAATTGCCGGATTCTTTGGTTGTTGAATGTCTGAAGGGCTTTTGGAAACTGCCTCGTGGTAATTTGACTGTAAAAAACCAGACAGACACGCCAGACACACATGGATTATAAGATCCTATAAACAATTGTTAATTAAAAAGTTCCATGGTTGTTTTGGCTTCATCATATAGAGGCTGTTTAACAAAATTGCATGCCAGTATCAGAAGGATGGAGATGATCCACAAGATTACATAATCCGCCTTCACACACATACTTAAAACGAACCTTCTCTTAAACACTTATTTTCTTTTTACATATGAAGCATTTCAAAGTTCATATTTAAGTGCTAGAGTCTCCATTTTTGTAACGAACTAGCTCATCGGCTCTCTGGAGAACAGCTGCTCTATTGAAATTGTGCTGAAATAGAACAGTTTCGATTAAGCATCTGTCCATGTAGGTCATTTTAAATAGCTATAAAAAAGGAGGGGAAAAGATACTGCGCTTTGGCTTAGTTAGATGTCTACCTTCAGGTACCTCTCATATATTCATATACAACATGTGGTTTGCATCAGAGCATACATAAGTTATGACATTCATTTGACACCAGACATTTCTAGGGAGTTGGTTTAAATGGTCTGAAGTCAGAGTACCATGCTTCTTTTGAACCATGGACTGTCCCCACTTAGTGAAGAAGAAGGCGGCAAAAAGTGTGAATGATGAAATCAGTTTGCAAAGTATTTTGTGGAGGTGCACCAAGTTGACATTGTGACAATAACAAAACTGCATAAGGCAGGACAGGAAGGCCCTGTTCCATTTCATGATATCACATTGTATTATGAACCGTAGTGCAGTTTCTTCATATAGTGGTTTAGAATAATGGGGGTAATCTTTGCACTGTATGACCTTTTTTTGTGTTTTATTTATTTTTAAGGGGACAGTGGCGAGAGACAGTAAATGGGGAGATAGAAAGTGGTTGACAAGCAGCTCAGAGTCCAGCCAGCCAAGAGACAAACCAGAGAGCCACTTGCTCAAACCACTAACACCACTACTGATCGTGTACAACTATCAGGATGCTCTGTTTGCATTGCTGTTATAAATATTTCTATTTTACTTTGAAGTATGTTGCAGTTTTATCATAGGCTTCCAAAATCGATCAGGGGCCATCAATCTGTGGGCTGAAAGATCATTTGCAAAACAAACAATTTTGGTTAAAGTCTTTAGTAACAAAAACTAAATAAATAATGTTTTAAAAATAAATTGATGACACATTCAGTCTCATATGGACAAAAAAATTGTCAGGCATTAATAGTGACTAAGTCCTTATAACCATGTTGTTCCTCTGTTGTGTTTGTGTGTGTGTGATGCTTTTCCTTTGAAACCAACTCTTTTCTTTGTCTGTTTTTCCTGTTGCTCAGTCATGGTGACTGACATAGGGAGGCTGCATTAGAGGTTTTACAGCGACCCCACCTAGAGGCAAACATGCTGCAATTTCACACAGTGTGTACCACAAAGTTAGAGGAAGGAAATGCTTACACACACACACATACAGTACACACTCTGACAGAGATCCTTTTAAGGAAAAGGCCCTGCTCTTACCCGAGTGATAAGTGGAGAAAAAAGCAATGTCCTCAAATACAGACATATAAATACATAGACTCATTTACACACTGATATTGGTGTATGTGAGAAGATCCTCACAGGATTGTTTACTTCTAAATACAGTTCAGTAGATGTAATCAGAGGTTAAAGGACCTGTGATGTTCTGAGTTTATAGACAATAGTAGTCCAGTGTAGTGTGACACTAAAGTGAATGGACTCCTTCAGCAGCTCTGGCGCGACTCTTTATTTGCATAGCTCAAATTTTACTTCATTTGTACAACACTGAAGCAATCAATGAACAATCCGTTTATTTTTAGCCATCCGTCAGCTACTAATTTAACATCTGGTACCTCGACCCTTGAACAATGTGACACAAATCTCACTCTGTCCAGGAACTGGAGTTTTGTTCTCATGCTAGTTCAGCATTTCTCGATGTTTAGATTAGATATGTGACATCTGAAGCTAACTAAATCAGTTAGTCTCTCACTTCTCCTTTTCTATTTCTCTCTCAATGTTTCTATTTCTTTTGCGTCCCCCTCAGGCTGAGGCCAGGCTGGCAGCAAAGAGGGCAGCAAGGGCAGAGGCCAGAGAGATCCGCATGAAGGAGCTGGAGAGACAACAGAAAGAGGTAAGCAAATCAAAACACACTCACATTTTTAAGATTCTATGTTTTTCACACATTCATCCATGATGTCTTCTTCAGTCTTTACTCTAAGCTGTAAAAACTGAAGCTGATCTCCATAAGAAATATTTGCAGTTTAAAAACCAAAAACATGTAAGTGTAGGTTTACAGCACCTCTCTGAGGCTTCTCTCTAGCTGCTATAGTAGCAGCAGGCCATCCAATCAGAAGGGAAGCTCTGAGCCTCTCCTCTGATTGGCTAACTGTTTTCTAAGTCATTCATTAAAAAATAGAGTCCTGACAGTTTTAAGGCTCAGTTTCTAAATACAGACTGTGAGCATTGCAGGTTTAGTGAGCACTTTATTCTATATTAATCTAGTGAAAGAATCACTGATCTGCTTTAATAAAAGCCATAAAAGAAGACAAGGACGTCTGACTTATATGGGATCTTTAATCATTTTTGCTCAACATTGGTGGACTTTGCACATTTACGGCTTCAATACATGAATATACATACTGTTGCATGATCTGTAGGTAAGTAATAGCTGACCCTAAAACAGAGGAGGACAGCCATCTTGTTTGGTCTCTGTTGGCAGCTTGGACCTTAAGCATTTCCTGTCAACTCTGCATTACAATGTTAAGCTGCTCTTTGATCCTCTGGGTCATAGGTCATAGGCATAAACAGAGTGCAATAAACACAGCTTCTATCTGCACTGTTTCAGTTAGAAAATCCAAGGAAGTAAGTAAATTAAAAGAAATGCATATTAAAATTATCAATCTATAAAATAATGACATCATGATACTAAAATTAGATATCATCATCAATAGTTCTGGGTGACATTTCTTCCTGTTACTTCCTGTGACATTATTCTGGTAACTTGCTTCTAAAGTTTTTTTTTTTTTTTTAAATGAGAGATATTAGATTCTGAAAGATTTGTTTATTCTGAAGGGACCATCATGTATTAGTTAACATTCAAGATAAACATACAGCATTGCTAAAGCTACATGAACATCCCTGAAGGAATTTAACAGTATATGTGGATAATTTGTCGACTGTGTGGACTTCTGCTGTGAGGATTAACACACAGTCAGCCAAAGCAGTGAGTAAAAGGTTCTTAAAGAGGCTCACTTATTACTTTTTGAAGAAGAGTTTGAACCTTTTCGAGTTATCAAAGCAAATTCTCCATGAATTGTCCATCAATGAAAGCTTTTTTTTTTTTTTTTTTTTTTACTAACCAGAACTACATCACTAGTCCTCCCAATGAAAATACTTTCTTTTTACCTGTTATGTACACTTTCAAATAAGGATAAAAAAATGGTTTCATAATTATATGTTTTTCCACAGCTCTGTCTCATTAGGTCACTAATGAAATATAATACCTGGTGTAATTGTACCACTTATTGAATCCAACATTAGTCGCAACACAGTTTCAATAATATAATATTGCAAAATCATCACCAAATCCCAATCTCTGAAAAAGATCACATCACATCCTCCTGATATACTCTGAACAAAATCCAAATGAAACATATTTGTTGTGATGAGTTGAAGTACAAGATCTTTGACATTTATGTCTCGAAACACAAAACGCACACATGCATACACAATACTGGAACAGTTCTTGCATAACATGCAACATCTGCAGCATATTGTAAATGCTTTTTATCAGCATTTATCAGCGCAACCTGATAGACTGTTCAAAAGAGATATGTTCTGTGAGGCAAATGGGTTTTACCTACAGTAATCATGGTGTGCAGTGAGCATATTAACGTGGCACTACATGCCAGTGGAGTGGATAGCTGACAAAGCAGAAAGGTCAGTGACGCAGTTTTAAACGGAGAAGATTTTTTGGGATAAATACATGGGGAGAAAATGGGGGGGGGACAAATGTTAGATTTATATTTCTGTTTAAATCTATTTAACAGAGGACATTTTGACACTGTAACAAACTCTTTGCCCACTAACTTACTGGGATAACCAATTTTCGAGCCCCATTCAGTAATTCAACAATCAAAACACAGGTGATGAGCCCAAACAACAACAGTGTGTGTACAGTCATATGTGCTGGATTAATGGTCATTGTTAAGCTGGGTCTGGTCAGGATGAGTGTGTGTGTGTGTGTTTGTGCATCATTGGGTGTGTGTGTATGTGTGGCTTTAAATCCTTTAGCTGAGTTTCAAAGCAGCTTAGCAGACTGCCCTCTTTGGTCCAGACTCCAGCGGAACAGTTCTTGTGGTGTTGTTGACATGAATGATGGGTCGCTGCACTCACAGCCACCTCCAGGACTTTTGGATTGTTTCTTGCACACTGAATACAGAACTTAAAAGTGGATTATTGGCTTTGTAGCAGCAAGTCAGAAGTGAGGGGTTGCCTCTGTTGTTCTGAACTGAAATCACTGTGTTTGCATCGTGCTGGGATCTCACCCACATGACTGATCATGGTCTCACCTGCTGACTGCTGAAAGATGCAACCTTTCCTGGTACCTTGAGGGCAGCAGGACGGCTGGGCGTCGGCTGGTAGGGAGGAGGTTGAGGGCTGCCCTCATCGGGCGCCCAGGGACCCCTCCGATCAAGAAAGGGAGCTTGGTGAGTTGAAAAGAATGGTGGCAAACGGAAGCAGATTGTCTAGCACATTTGATGAATGGGCTTATGACAACGCCTGGCTCAGTTGCTAATTGGGTGTGCAGACACATAAGTGGTAGAAAAGATCCTGCCAGCTAGAATTAATCTGCTCTGGACTTTACACAAATATTTTCTTTGCCAAATTATGCGCTTGCACATCTTGTTCTTCACATTTTAAATTTGGCAATAAAAGCAGAAACAAGTTTTGCTTTTAGCATACAGGCAAAATACATCAAGAATTGACAAGTCTGGGATCAAGTAGCACAGGAAGATGCAAAGATTAAAGTTACTATACATTTGACTATGTTAGTAGCAAGGCAAAGTATGTTTCTTTTTCCAGCTACAAACAATCAAGATTTGTAAAGATCCACGCAGTCAAAAGGAAGACTACCCAGCACTCTTTAATTTCAAATAAGTAATAAATAATATTTTTTTTATTAATACAGTAAAAGTAACAAATGTCTCAGTCCATGGAATAATGCTCACACCCATGATTCAGAAACTGAGCCTTTAAAACAGGACTGTCAGGACTTCTGGGACTTTGATGTCACAACAAAGCAATCATTGCTGTCAGCCACATCAAAAGTCCCGATGACTTGTACCCACTATCCAATATTACAGGATTTGGTTTCTTAGAGTGTTTTCTGAAATTTGCTATATTTTTATTGGATCACTCAGAAAATGTATGACTGACCTGTTATTACTAGAGCTCCAAAGAGAAGCCTAAGAGTGATGTAATACTACACTGAGATGGTTTTTGATTTAAAAAAAAACATGGGCATATCCTATTACCCTCATAACAAGCATCACCATGTGGGATCTTTAGTGAGAATAATATGATTTTAATGAACCTCTTTTTTTCCTGCTTAAGAGCTGCATGGCACACTCCCTTGTTTATGTGTACTGTATAATAAATAAGTTGAGCTTGTACCTTCACCTGATGGGGTAGACAATTGTAGCAAATTCTTGGAGTCAGCTGCAGTGAGAGGTTGTCTGATTGACAACCCTCCATAACCTTTGATCTCAAATGAACCTATAAATTAAGAGCAGTGGAAAAGCCTTCTCCCATTGATTATCTGGGATTGCTGTTTTTCACCCGCAAATCAGTTTCTGGAAACCTGAATCACAAAGCAGGAAATCTGTTTACTGGGCAGCAGCACAAGAAAGAGGAGGCACTAAATCTGGATTAAAGCACTGGGGTGATAGGATGTAAAGTGCAACAGTAAGGGTGGGGTGTGTTTTCAAAATGTTTTGTTCAGGGGGGATGTTAAAGGCTGTGAGATATATATATATTTAGAAAACAAAATTAGAAGTGAAAGTAGTGGGGGTAAAAAAATGGCCCCATATAATGTGGATGGCTTTAAGCACATAACAGTCATGGGGAGAAGAATCTGAATATTACATCTGATTTCATTTGTTTGCACCAGATCCTGCAGGTGAGTGACAGTGTTCACCTCATTCCTTATTGATCTTTTTTTACATTGTTTAACAAATGTCTGGACAGCTGATTGTTGATGTAACAGTAAAAAGAAGGTTGCATGAAGGAAGATTTCACAGGTTCTTCATGCCTACATGTCTTGTTTTGACTTTAGAAGGGGTCTGTGCCAGGAACCATCAGTCACAGAAAAAGATGCTTGAAAAGTGACACTATGGCACCTTAAAGATTTTTGGAAAAATGCCTGGTCACACTCTAATATGTCATGCAGGGGGGTACTTTGCATTCCTTTCATTGTAGTTTCATTTATTTATTTATTTTTTTACATTTCTCTTCCTGACTGACACCCTTGTGACACACAAATCCATGTCTTTCTCCATCATATCAAAATTTTGAGGCTCATTCTATTTCTCCTGTCTTCATGTTCCAACCTTTTTCCTCTACTTCTTCTCTGTGTCTGTGCGTAGATCTTTCAGGTGCAAAAGGTAGGCCTCCTCTTCCTCAAACAGCATTTAATATAAGCTTGGTTATGTAGTCCTCCAAAACATGTCCTTCAAATAAGAAAATAATGGATATTTGTGTCCTGGGCTGTGTTTTCTGAGGTGTTTTTGTCATGCTCTTAATTCTCGTCTCTTCTCAGAAATATTATGGTTTGAACACCAAATTCGATGACCGCTCGGACAGTAAATGGGGAGACATTGAACAGTGGATGGTACAGTTTCTGTGCTGTGATAATGACACCGAAACCAAAGAATGCATGTTTTTTGTTTAACCAGTGTTTTTACAGTGTAGTCTGCCTTTGAATTCCTGATCATCCCTCTTAAGCCTTTTCAGAAAATAACAGATTATAATAAATCAAAGCTGGGCCATTAATGATAATCCACTTACTGGAGGGGGCAAGGAGCCTGTTTGGCTTTCAATCAGCATAACCATCTGCCCCATTGTTGTGAGACTGCATCGGATTTACTTTGTCTTGAATGTTCCACTTAAATTTCAATGAAGCGGCTGGTTTGAATTGTCCTGAGAGTGAGATACTGCAACAGTGAGGATACCTAGTGTGGGTGATTACCCTGACTAACCCAGGCGCGTTTCTGACTGAAATAATTAACTGACACAGAATGTGAAACATTTAGCTTTTTCTGCTTGTATTGTTGTCACTAACTGTGCATGTCAGTGGTTTGTGTGATTTAAGATTTAAGATCATGCATGGCTACCTCTGGTTGAGTGTTACTCATTTTAAGCAGAGGAAAGTTTTCCAGTTTCATTGCTGCCCTGGTGTAAAATGTTTATTATACAACTGGATTTTTATCTAGAGTCTTTGATATTGTACTGTTTATGTTTCAGCTAATCCACATACATTCCTCTGTGTTGGTGCTCTCTGTTCGTTCAACATTCATTAAGCATGTGCCATCTCACTTTTCCTTTTTGCTATGAAGCAATACAACATCGGTTCTTCAATGTGTTGTAGCTGCAGAAAACGTTTCAAAACATAAATGTTGTGAAAAGAGACAGTGGAAATATGACTTTTCTTCTTCATGAATTTAGAAAATATGAGATTGATAAATTCTGCCTGGAAAATGTACCTGATTTTGAAATTGTTATTTCAGTATTCTAATTTCTTAGGGATAACAGAATGTGGAATGTGAAAAAACCTTCGTCCCCTAGTTAACAGACAATTCTCATTTTAATGAGGGAAGATAAATGATTATATGAGGGATGTTGATCCTCTTTTTTAATGATATAAGAACCTAACTATAAACTTAGATGTGGAAATTACACCTTCACATTACATTAAAATACATATTACTCAGATTGCCATATGTGATATGACTCAGTGACTTTTTTTGGGCTACAATGTAAGCATGAACTCCCTGTTATTCCTCCATCTGTTTCATTGAGCTTTGACATCTCTCTCCTCCTTCACATTCTTCTTCATCCCATCTCTTCTTCATCTTTACCCCCCCCCCCCATCCAGGAGGACAGTGAGAGATACTCACATTCTTCACAGACACATATGGTTTGTAGCCTTCCGTCAGTTTCCACCTCCTTATACATTTACCTTCCTACTCAGATCTGTCCTCCATTGTGTAGGCAAAGATAACAGGGACAAGTTAGTCATGTGTTAGCTTCAGACTGACAAATTCAGTCAGTCTTTAAAACATACAAAATAGAAAATTACATTTTAAAAATTCTCAAATAATAACAAATTGTATATATTGTAAATAAATAGCCTGCCGATAAATACTTTGTCGCAGAAGTGAACCAGCAGGAAACAAAAAGCAGGGAGGATTAACTTGGTGTACAGGCCACAGATATCTGAACAGTGACGTGAGCACCTCACCAAGCACAGTAAGGTTATTGGCTGTGTTGTATCTAAAGAAGATACCAAGTGAGAAGCATCTACATTTGAAGAGCCACTTTGCAAAATTCAAGTCATCAACAACTGTGATAACAGTGAGGACAGCTGGTGGTAACATGTCAAGGTCAACATTATTGCAAAAGTATTTGAGGATGAATCTGCTCACAATAATGTGAAAAAAAACAGTGATACAGATGCCGGATGATGGGGAAATCAAAGTACAAGTGAGATGTGAGGCTAAATAGTGTAGAAAAATGTAGGCTCCCCATTTTCCAAGAAACAAATCACAATTTCCCTTCATGTGTAATGTGATTTAACAGCTTATTACTGATTTATAAAGTGTAAAGAAGCTAATACACTAGTTGGTAAATCATTCACAAATCCTAAATGAGAGCAGTCTAATTATTGTAAGTATTAACCTTCAGCTTGACAACTGAAAAAACCATAAAGTAGCAGTGATGGGAATGACAAATTGCAAGTATTTTATTAATAAAGACATAATGAAACTAGGCAGAATGTATTCATTTATTTCAAATTTTATTGTTCAGATGTGAATGCACAAGTATTTTTTTTCTTGGTGTTTCTTTGCAATGTTGCTTAGCAAGCCAGGCAAACAGACTTGGATATCCTTTGATTATTGGCTTTTATTTCAGAATGCATCTATTTAAAAGCAAAGTTGCTAACAATTAAAATAGTTGTAAAAAAAATCACTGCCACAGTCTTTATGGATTTTACTTTATGGTGTCAACAAACTCAAAGCTCACAAAGGTAAAATGGTAGAATGAGCCACTCCTGCCACAATCCCTTGCTCAGTGTTGTTGTTGATGTGCATCACACTCTGTCTGGTCTCCAGTTTTAACTATCCATTTCACTCTCTTGCTCTCTCACACAGCTCTCAGATGACGATGAGCGGATGTCAGTGGGAAGCCGGGGCAGTGTAAGGGTCAGTATGATGCAATTTGTCCATGCAACAAAAATTCAAAACCTCTCAACAAACCTTTCTTGCTGCCAGTCATTGTCAAGCACCGCTGCAAAGAATGAACTTTGTCTTCTTCAACCTTTTGCAATGTGGAGGCTGTGTGCATGTGTGTCTGTGTGCGCACATGTGGGTGCATGCCTGTGCATGCTTGATAATTTCACATAGTGCTGTCAGAGTGGATGGCACTTGTTAGTGATGATGATGTGTTTTTGCAACAGTCCGATCTTGATGCAGTCGGGGGATACACTGCAGGGGTAAGGGCTGATATTCTTGTTCTTAAAACTGGATCAATGTTTAACCCTGTCTGACAGTTTGTGTTGAATGGATTTTAGGTTGTCCAACAGCTGATTTGGTCTCACATAGATCTCATTAATACAGATCATTTGTGTGTTGAACTTCTTGTCTAACTTTTGAACTGAATTTATTTCAGTTGGGTTTTTAATCTTTCCACATTTTGGATGTGACGCATCAGTTTTTGTGCTTGTAAAGCACTGACTTATGGTGTGAGTCTGAAAGGATTATTTTCGTACATTTATTTGTGCTGTTGTTAAGGAACATTGCCTTATCTCAGAGTCAGTTAAATTGATTTGAACTTGATCTTAGAGAGTTCTTGCTCCAACCAAAACAGTGTGTTGTATTTTAGGGTCTTGTTAAGGCTCTAAATGTTCGGTGCTGTTTTTTCTTTGCTGTGTAATTGTGGAAAAATTCTTCATACTAACCATTTTGATGGTTTGACTCTCTTGTTTGTTTTAGTAGCATTATTATTGCATATTGCTCAGTGGCCTTGTTTTTTTTTTTCTTTTTTCTTTCTTTTCTTTTTCTTTTTCTTTTTGCCATTGTGAATAGTCAGTTTTGCATGTTGCTGTACTGTGGCTTTTTTGCCCCAGAAAACATTTTAAAATGTCAGCAAATTTGCTGGTTCTGAGGCAACAGGAGATGAGTGTGTAGTTGTATCTTTGCCTCTTCTTCATCAATTTAAGGGCTCATCACATAAGAAGTCAAAGAAAAAGAAGAAACACAAACACAAGGACAGAGATGTACGTAAAAGCTCAAACTACACAGACTGTCCTTTGAGACATGGAGTCAGTGTATCTCACTCGTCCTTTTTATCCACAGAGAAATGGCTACGGTGATGATTACAGCGTCACGTCCAGCAGGGTTAGTAGTGATGTGTTGAGTGCAGTTGTATAATGACATTTGTTAACTGCATGATGCTTCCTAGAGAAGAAGAGTTAAAAAGGAAGATGTGCCTTGTCACTCAAGCCTCTTTCTTCTCTCTCACTCTGTCAGAGCTCAAGACTCAGTGATGAAAGTAGAGTGTCTCGCTCATCCAGGCTGGACCTAACGGTGTGTGTTGGCCCCTCAGTAAGCTATATTCCTGACCACCTGAATGCATTATGTAGCTTAGGTGTATGCTTAAGTTTTCAAACTGCAGTGAGTGGACAGAAAAAAACCACCGTGTTTTGGTATGAAATCTGGTTTCTTGGCAACTTTGATGGGTTGTGTGATTGTGCCCAGGCTGAAATAGGATACATGTTGCGATCATTAAGAAACATAAGGCAGAAAGGAAAAAAAAAATGTTTCAGGGTTTCTTGGAATGACGCAAAGTTTAGTTTGTACAGCAAATTTAATCCCTAGTAAATATGGATAGGACTGACCTCTGCAACGTGTATTAAGATAAAAGCTGCTTGAAATGAAACAAATAAAAAAATGGCAGCTTTGTCATTCATTCCACTCTTTTTTTTTTTAATGTATAAAAAAATACAAACAAAAAAAGTTCTTTGTTTATTTAGAAAAAGTTTCATGATTTCACCTAAAGCATGAGAAACACAAATTCTCAAATACTTGTGGTCCATATTCCAACTGTTAGGAGAGGAATTACATAACTTTTTCAGAGATTTGGTTCAAATTAGGTCTAGTCTCAGCCTTATTTGGAGTGGGTTGTAGCTTTACCTATGGTGTCGGTGTGGGAGGCAGGATTGTGGCATGGGACCCAGTAGTAAGCGGAGGGTTGTTGTTCTGCTTGGTGATGAAATGTTGTCTAATGAGTTTTAATGCCTTAAACTGGGTCTGTCTTTATCCTGTTGCTGGCAGCCACACAAACCTTAGCCAGAACAGAATTGGCAGTAGGTTTAAAAGATGAAGTGGTGACTCTGAGTCTGAGCTGTTCTCCTCCCTTTACTTCCCATCATTTCAAGAGGTTTTATTTAGTTTCATCAGTCTGTAGTACTCTGGCCCAGAACATTGCAGACTTGTTTTTTTTTTGTGTGTGTTTTTGCAAGCTTCTGTTTGGACTTTTACTTTCTGGGGTTTGCCAGTGTTTTGCAATTTGCTGTTGTAGGCTGTTAGTCGTAGTGAACAAAGACCAACAGGTCCTCCTACAGCATAGAGCGCTGTCCTGCCTGACTGTACAGTCATAAATACCTTGTAGCAGCTGTAAGTCCAGCTGTGGTGGGGTGCTGATATTGTTGATACTGTGCTCCTCAAACTCTCAGAGCTCCAGACTGAGCGATGACAGCAGACCATCTCGTGCCTCCAGATTAGACCTGCAACCGGTGGGTTTGCGCCGCACTCACACCACTAACGGTCTATGATGTGAATCTTTCCGTCTTTACAAAAGGACTTGTCTCAGTGACCGGCCCATGAACATTTTGATTCTTTTTGTTCAACCTGCATGTTGTGGTCTCTAATCTCTGATAAATATATGTGTGTATATAGTGCTTTCCTGATGATTTTCGTGTGCTGAATTTCCCAGGGATGCATCAACACTATAGATTAAGTGCACTGATGTATTTTTAAAAGACTGTGTCATCTGGCTCTCTTTATGCAGAAATCTATTTGTGTGTTGCTAGATTCTAGTGAATTATCATTTGGCTGATTGATTATATGTTGTTCCTAAATTTAGAATGAGTTACACTATGACTGCCAGAAATGAACATTGGTGCACACTTTACTTTTCTTAGGAAGGAACCTGAAGCCTTTGGTTACTGGTTAAAATTTAGTATGCTTGTGTCTTTCATATATAACCTCCACTCCACAGGAAGTTTGGAAAAAGTTGCAATGCTGTCCTACTGCTATACACACTACTAAGACTTACAATAAGAGTTTGGTGATTTTGTAAAAAGGACCTTCCTTGCTTCCTTCTTCCTCTGTCCTCTCAGAGCACTTATGCTTCCTCAGACCTGTATGGTCTCAATGGTCTCTCCTCCTCCAGAAACCCTGGTCCAACCTTCAATGATTACCAGGTCTGTATACAGACAAGTGCCATATGCACATATACACAAAAACCCTTAACAAAGCTTTGCTGCTGCTCTGCAGCTTGGCTTATAGCCTTCTTTGACAGGCACAAAATGATTGAAAATAGTGTAGTTAAAACATCTTCTATCTCGATGTTTGCAGTTCCATAGGTCTCACAGTCAGATCACCCAGCAGCTGCATCATAGGGTTGGTTCATTTCATTTACAGCTCACCTGGACCCCACTCTAATGTCCACATTTACAGTATTAACTCACATTAAGGCTGAATAATAACTGTTCTTAATAAATGCACATTTACCCCGGACTGAAATTATGAAAATTGAGGATAAAAATTTAAGTAATAGGTAAGTGAATGTATACTTGCCACAAACCATCATGCACCACCGCCTCAGTTGAAGACACACTCCACCCCTTTCCTCATTATGTACTTGCCAGGCACTGCCAAGATGGCTTTAAAACTGTTCTTTGTAACCTGTGGGTGTTGTCACAGATTCATTTACAGTTTCTTGTGCTGCAGAGATTCCAGGTCGTGATCTAGAAATCATATTCTGGAGGTTTAGAAAACTTGCAATGACCCCGAACAATGGTCATCTACATATTTAGATTTTCTGCAGTGAACACTAAAACTTGACATAGATCTCAGTATCTGCTAAAATAATCACATTATTATTTTGACATTCAGCCTTCACTTATACCACTTTTCTTATTGTTTAGATTTAATGGTTTAGTCACAGGCTTTTAGTGTAATGTTTATCCACTGTCTAACTTCACTCAGTCACTGCACATCTCTGTATGCATGTGATAGAGAAATGGCACCGTCAGTTATCACTGCTGAAGTGTGAACTTGCACTTTCTAATGTGTGCAGAGCTCCTTTTATGAAGACAGCCTCTGCAGTGGACCACGGCGGGTCACTGGTTCCAGTTGCCATGTAAGATGTATCCGTGTGATACAAAACGTGTGAATACAACCTACGTTTTTGAAAGTCAAATTTGGTTTTCAACTTGTTCTTACATTAGTAGGAACTTCACAACTGTTGTGTGACATGACTAACTGTAAAACGCTTCTAGTTTTGACTTCAGAACTTACTTCAATACTTCAACTCTTTTCTGAACTGTGGTCTCACTTTTCTTGCCATGATACATTTGCTAGTTGTGGAATTAGTGTGTCGTATTGTGCATTCTTGTTTTTTTTTTTTTTCGTTTGTTTTGTTTTGTTTTGTTTGTTTGTTTTTTTCACTTAATGCACAAGAAAGTACATACATGTCTGCGCGTGTTCCCTCCACAGCCTTTAGATTACACTAGTTATCGCAGCTCCAGCTCCAGAGCTTCCAGCAGGGCCAGTTCAGCCCGCACCAGCCCAGTGGTGAGCCCTCAATCCACACACCCTTCTGCATGAGCCCACATGTTGTGTATGCATACGCTTCATAACAATATGTAGTCAATTGTTGTGAAGTTTCATATCAGAAGATTAAAATACATTATTACACTATGTTCACTAGTAATTGCAGTGACTCACAATTGGAAAAATGTCATAAGCAGGTATTACCTGTGGTACTGTTACTCCCTGCAAAAGTCACATCAGCAACTGAGTTGTCACCATGAAAAAGTGAAATGACAGACTGTGTCATTAATCTGGTTCCATTTGCTGGTGCTGACTGGAGCCATCTGCCAATGGCCTGCAGCTCTACAGGTCTTCCAGATAGACTCATCTACAGTTAGATGTCTGTTGACATATCTGCTGTGTGCTTCATCAGCACTAAAGCTGGTATTGCTACAAGGTATTTCAAAAATGTATCATCAGGACTCTTAATTGTGATTTAAAAAAAAAAAAACAAAAACAAAAAAACAACGGAAAATTCATAAATTGTTACATTGTATATTTCCTCACGTCCTTTGGGAAAATACACAATAGAAGTTTGATATTATATTAATATACTCCTTTTATTTTACATAGGCTCATTATGGCTCTTCAGTGGGGACAAAAAACAGTCATGGTATGGAAATAGAAAGAAATTTGCGTTAATTGAGATTCAAGAGTAAATATGTGATCGTCTCGAATTTCGCTGAAAATCACGTTAATGAGCCAAGAAGAAGCAAAGTGGCTAAATGAATCTGACTTCTCAGCATTTGCTTTCACTTGTTTTTTTTTGTTTGTTTTTTTTTTTACCCCCTGGTGGCCCGTGTAGGACAACTGCAGCTCAGTAGCCAGCTTTCTGAGGAGCGCAGCCCATAGCGGCAGCCTCCCCAGGGACTTGGACAACGTTACTATTCCTGACTTCTCAGATGTGAGTCGGTTTTCACCCACAGGAGGCAGAGGCTGTAAAGTGAGCTGAGTTATTGCTTGGTTGCTTCCTTAATGTACACTGTGTGTGGGGACGACCAGTTGTGTGTGATGTGTTTAACACACGGCCTGTTGCTGAATTAATACTACTTTTAGATAATAATATATATGATACTAAGTACTAAGTATTTGCACGGTGCTACAATCATTTAATATGTTGCTGCCTTTTTATGTTTATTTGTGTTCATGAGTGATGGCAGAGGACAGGGAATGCTGTGTTATTTTGTCTACTCCTTTTTCACTGGAAAAATACCAAAATAAACCTGCTGACCTATCTGAATAAGGATTTTTTTTTTTTAACTTCCTTCTTTCCTCCCTCTCTTCCTAAGTGCCTCCTCTTGACTTTTATATCACCTGACTGTTTTGTTTGTCTCACCAGGTGGAGGATAGAGATTACCTTGAGAAGGTGAGTGCAGCACTGCTATTAATAACAAAAGAGGAGTTTACACTGTGTCGGCTGGGATGTTAAAATAAAAATCTCTTTCTCACAGGGATCTCGAGCAGCCTCTTCTTTAACTGCAGCAACCCTCACCTCCTTAGGTGGGACGTCCTCCAGGAGAGGAAGCGGAGATACGTCTGTAACTGCAGACACTGAGACGTCTGTACGAGAAATCAAGGTAACTCTGAACTGGACATAATGGGCACTTCCTCTTGTATCAGCTTTCTAATGTTACACTCATACAAAGTTATTGAGAGATACTGATCATGTTTGTTTTGCTGTCAATTAAATTGTTCAAGTTAAATCAAATTAGATCCAATTGGCAAGACTCCATTATATATATTTTTTAAATGTTTAGCTTCCATATTGATATTTATTACATACATGTTTATTTGTGTGATTTTTGACATAGTGATTGATATTGATGTGCTTATGTAGAACATAAAAGTTTAATCACTTGCATGATTTACTCCCTGCTTTGACAAAAATGATCAATCCAGTCTGCCTGACATGTGACAGTAGCACCACAGTGTAAAACTGAGTTGCCTTCATTAAACTCCAATCCATCAACTAAAATTCAAGAAAAATGCAGTGGTGGTGAAAACTTTCAACAAAGAGATTTAAAGGAAAAATGTCATCTAAAAGTTTTCTGTGCTTTTTTTGTTTGCCTTTTTCAATGTGTCTCCTCAACTCACTGTGATCATGACTCTGTCACTAAACCTTCTGCTACACCTTTCCTGATGCTGTCACTGTTCTGCTGCTCCACTCATCACCACTGCACCCTTCATCAGGAGATTCATGAACTGAAGGATCAGATTCAAGATGTGGAAACCAAGTATTCACAGAACCTAAAAGAAGTCAAGGTAGAAGCCTGAGATCCCCCCAGAAGCCCCTTTTAACAAATCAGTTTGCTGCATTTAATGCACACTGGCCATTAGAGTTTTGTTTTTACTCACCATAGGTCAAATCTGCACCTACTCAACCAAATTGCAGTGACTTTCCTCAAAAAGCATTGTGGGTAGTTCACCTTCACTACAGATCAATAAACCACCCTTTTGAATTGAACATGAAATGAATGCTGAAAGTTGTATTGCTGTAACCAACAACTGTTGCCTCATCTTTACATTTTACATGCAGGAGAATTATTGGTGAAACACATGCAATGAAACACACTGGCAATGGGATAACACTCTGTGTAAAAAATTCAAACAACTGTTTCAATTGCAAAGTAACTGAATATTGCTGCCTTTCTTCGTTTTGGCATGTGCAATGCTTTATGATCAATAACAGCAACTGCCAGCTATAACTATTACTTTTCTTATATCAACTACTGTTAACATGAAAATCATTGTTTTTGCCATTACTGCTGCTACTATCATTATAATGACTATTATTGCAAGGTGGTCTTTTCCATTGCGCTCATTCTCCTTCTCTCAAACTGGACTCAGGGCATCTGCCCTGAGTCCAGTTCTGCTTAAGGTTTCTGCCCCTTTAAAGGAGGATTTGATAGCATTTGTTCCATCTCTGTAAATAATATAAAGAGGAAGTCTAGGCCTGCTTTGTTTGACAAATGCATTGAGTTAACTTCTGTTGTAAACAGGTGCTTTTGAAGGAATTGACTTTACTTACTATGTTTGGAGCAGATAATTACACAAATATAACCCTGGGATAGTCCTCAGGATGTCTTAAGGGCCTCAATCAGGTTTATCCTCCTGTTATTACACACAAGCAGTGTGATGGAGGACCACAAAGCTGTCCAATATGTTCTCTCTGAGCCGGGGCCTCACGTTTTCTCTACGTGATTATATTAGGAGACATTAGCAGAGGTGGAGGAGAAGTATCGTAAAGCCATGGTGTCCAACGCCCAGCTGGACAATGAGAAGAATAATCTGATGTACCAGGTGGATACACTCAAGGACTCCCTGATGGAGCTGGAGGAGCTACTGTCTGAGTCACGACGGGAATATGAGGAGAAAGTCAAGGTACAAGAATTGTCATTTAGTTACATTAGGTAACTTGTGATAATGAGTTAAGAGGTCCTCACTGCTCTGCTGTGGGTTTACTTTGCTGGCCAGTTTATGCATTCATATTTTGCCTCTGCAAAGTCATGGCAATGAAAGAAAAAGATGTAGAGACTGCAGTCACTGGTCACTTTTACCAGTGACCAGTGGTCAGAGGTCACTGAGTAAAAGAGCAGAAGCAGCCTTTAATAACCTTTTATCACTGTGTAGTAATGCAGCCACAAGCAAAGACTAAGAGCATCCTCAAACCAAATCTTGTGAATTAGTCCATACATGTTTTAGAGGTTGCTCTTTAACAGTCAGATTACTCCGATGCTTTAGTTTCCTAGTTTTTGAATGTATCAGGTGAGACATATACTTATTCCATCAATAAGCTGATGGTGCTTATGTTAATATGTTTAGGATGTGTTCATATCACTGTTTCTGCTTGAATTGTAAATAAAGGTCTCTCATCTGGGTTCATTGTTCAACAGGTTAAACTGGGTCTCCCAGTAATAAATAAAAATTTGTGTTTCAGACAGAATTAGACCACTTTTTTTGTAATCAGTTACCACTTAGTCCAGACCTGACCAGTAAGTCCAGATCTTACCAGTTAGTCCAGTCTTGACCATTCAATCTAGTCTTTACTAGTAAGTCCAGTCTTGACCATTCAATCTAGTCTTTACTAGTAAGTCCAGTCTTGGCCAGGGAGTGCAGACCTGCTCAATGAGTCCAGTTACTGGTTGCCAATTTGTGTCTTGGTTCCTGCAGGAATATGAGCGAGAGAAACATGCCCATGCTGTTCTTCAGTTCCAGTTCAATGAAATGAAAGAGATGCTAAAACAAAGTGAAGAGCTGCTGAATGTGAGTATTTCTTTTCCAGTGTGAATGTGTCATTAAACTGAGAAGTCTGGTGTAGAAATGGATATTGATCGGGGTTAAAAAGACTAAAAGACCTGGACCAGCTTCCCAGTTTCTCAGTGAGAGAAGCTGCCTGGCGATGTTCTTCGCACAACTTTCTCCTCTTTTAACATGCCTCTATGGCATCTCTCTCTTTGCTTTCTTTCTCAAACTTCATTTTCCTCTTCCTGTGATTCAGGAGATCCGTCAGCTGCGTATGAAACAGGACGGTTTTGTCAGAGAAATATCTGACCTGCAGGAGACGGTGGAGTGGAAGGATAAAAAAATTGGGGTACGGCCAGTGAGCCTTTGTCCTGCAGTTTTTTGTTTTTTTAAATTCAGTGGTGTCTTTGCATGGCTCTCAACACCTGCTTTCACTTTCACTTCTTTCCACACATTCCCTCCTGCTTTGTGATCTGTGCCTCTTGGGGCATCATTCAGGCCTTAGAGCGACAGAAAGAATACACAGATGCAATTCGAACTGAGCGAGATGAACTCAGAGAAGAGGTTGTGAAGCTGAAGGACATTCTGAAGGTGAAACCTTTATTTTTAATTGAGATCTGGTTTGATATTCCAGGTGTACTGAAAATGGGATTTAGTTTTAATCAAATCATTAGATATACAGAATTTGTATAAATTTATTTCAGATGTATTTGATCTGCGAGACTAAAGTGTGACTGTTAACTGTCTTTAAGAAACATGGAATAGTTTTGGGACCTGATCTAAACATCAATGGAGACAGCGGAGAAGCAGAAGTCGATGGCTCCCCTAGCCAACAAGCCCAGGATTCACAGATGCCCCCGACAGAGGGGAACAACGTGCTCGGTAAAATACTTCGTAGAATAAAAACTTTGTTCACTTCAATTGCTTGGCTTCATCTAACTCTGGAGACCTTCACTCCAAAACAAAACAGGAAGTTAATCCTATATAATATAAAATTGTTAAGATGACGCACTCCTTTCAGTGCATTTTTATCTTCATATATCTTTTTTTGTGTCTTCAATTTAAAAGAGTATCTCATTTTGGAGTGAAATCCTCAGTTCCCATTGCTGCTGCACTTTGACTTAGATTTGCACATACTACATTGGAATCAGTCTGGTGATGCTAATACGCTCAGTATAAACCTGGAAACACAGGACGACAGATAATCTTACCTCTGGCCCCATTCAGTAGCTGTTCTAGAACTTAAGAGGTCAGCATGGTGTTGATTTGTTTACGTATACGCTGTATGCAGTAATAGTTCAGAGCTGAGGAAGATGTGCTAAGATCACACCATCATCTCCAACAAGAAAAATGTTTAAGACAGCTTGGGCCTTGGGATGAGGTTGTTTTGTCAACTACTATTTTATTTTCAACAAATCCAGTGAAAAGACCAACAAAAATGTATCAATAGGCATATTGATTTACTAATCATGTATATTCCTTCATCCCCATGATCCCCAAAAACATGTTTCAGTTTTTATTTTTTTTTTTAAATGTATTATTTTGATTGCTTAAAAAAATGCACATCCTCAGTACATATCAGACAGCCACAGTCATAGACCGTAACAAGAGATACTAATGGCTGGTCGGTTCACTTTATTTGTTGACAAATAGGAAAAATGCTGTAAATAAGAGCTGTGATTTTTTTTTTTTCTCTGCACAAACTAAATTTCCACTTGAAGGCCCCCTTTGTCTTAACTAATGTGTCGCCTTTGTTAACATTTCTCCTGCACTTTTTTTCCATCATTCGACCAAATGCATATTACTTCTGCATGACATCTAACTTAGAAAATGCTGGTAAATGTTTACTGGCCTCTAGCAGCACACTGACAGAGAGCAGGATTAAACTTTCCAGAGCTCTTCGAGAGCTATATATAGAGAAAATGTATCTGACTTTTGCAATAGATGTAGTACTGTAATATAACTTTAAGCTGTCAGCTTCCTTTACACTGATGTTCTGGGATCAAGGATGTCTTTTCAGTGTTGCTCTTCTTTCCCTTCTTCTTCTTCTCTTGAATCCTCTTGCCTCTGTGCTGCTCTTTCTGGCCACTGAACCAATCAGGTGTTCTTTCTTCCCTTGACTTCTGCTGATGCACTTCCTGGTGAAGATTACACTACATGAAAATAATTTTTTAAGTCACCATCTTTTTTGGGCAATTTATCACCGTTTGCTCTCCATGATCTCTCAGGCAACACAGAGGAGGCTCAGTTAAGAAGTAGTGGAGAGGAAGAGGTGGATCCTGAGCAGCAGCAAGAAATGCTGAAAGAGGAGGCCAAAGAGAATAAATTGAGCTCTGATACAATCTTTAATGTTGCTGATGTGTCCACGCTAGAAACATCTCATGAAGAACAGCAGCAGACACACTCACCCACAGAGGAATGCAGCATTAGAGAGAGGGATTTCAGCAAAGTTGATAGTAATGGCCATCCAATCCCAGAAGCCAAAGATATCATTGTTTGCTGCCCTGAGGCTCAAAAGGTTGAAACAAGTGCTGAGTTTCAAGAAACGGGAAATCCTGAAGGTGGAGATTCAGGAGAGACCAGAAACCCAGAGGATACAGAAACCAAAGGCAATGTTGACTTCACCGAGACATGCAACAACATTTGTGAAAAACAGGAACAGGAAAGAAAAGTGAGCAATACAGAATCATATCCTCAGCAAGATGTCATTGAGGATAATTTACCTCATGAGACAACCCCAGTTTCAAATACTGACCTTCAACATGAACCAGAGAATGCTGAGGAGGCAGGGAACGTTGAGGAAGAGGAGCTATCCAGTAAATCTCAGAGCAGTACTGCCTCAGGGAAAAAGAAGAAAAAGAAGAAGAGAGGCAAAAAGAAAGGAGGGAACCAACTAAAGGCTGACACAGAAAAAGAAAATAGCAAAATAGAAGAGGAACTCGAATTAGCTACAAATAATAATGCGCAAACAAAAGAACCAGAAACCCTCAATGAATCAAAAATCAAAAAAGAGCAAGAAAGACAAAAAATGGTAGTTACAGCATCAGAGCCCACTGAAACTGCCCTTCATAAAGACAATTTCGAAGATCTGAGAATGGATCATGTTACAAATGAGCAAAGAGTGGAAACTGAGACAGAGGGGAAAACAGAAACGGTGACACCCACTGACACCATTTGTCACACTGAAACTGCTGAGGAAATCAGAGTTGTTCACATTACAAATGAACAGAACGAGCAAGAAAGTTTGGAAAGTGAAATAGAGACAGGAGAGGCAGTGGCAAGTATTGAAACCCTGAAGGACTTAAGGACACAGTCCACAAAGGATGAGCAGAAACAAGGACAAACCTCAGAAACCGAGAACGTGGACAGTGCTGAATTTACAACATGTTCTCCAGAGGCTGCCTTCAGTACCCATGGTCCTATGGACACCTGCAGCAGTATGGAGAGTTCTGATGGCCTTGGCAAAGAGTGTCCTCACACAGTTGAGATGTGTCCACTGACTGCTTTACCTACTAATGGTGAAGGGGGCTTTAGAGAGTCAGAAGTAGCTGATGAGGTAGAGGATGAAGTTGGGTCTGTTGTTGAGATGGAACCTGAATGCCTAACTTATACTGGAACAAACAGTAAGGAAATCCCTGAAACTGAATCTCATGGTCCACACAATGGGGGCAGTGCTGCAGATGAATCTGAATCCACAAACAGCTCTGAGAGAGAAGACTTGATATCAATGTTGCCACCTTGTACTGGAGACTTGATTAGCAACTGGTCTGACTCAAAGCTGCTGTCAGAACTGCCTGTAGCCAGGACATCGCTCAGTGATGAAGCTTCTGATAAAGGTCCCGAAAAGGACATTGAGACGGTTAAATATGATGAGGAATCAAAAATAGAAACTGAAGAAGACTGTGTTATTCCATTCGTTGTTTCTCCTGATGAGCAAGGTGGGGATTCAGAGCTAAAACAAGATGCACCATATAAGGAGGAACTGAATGAACACTTGGAGAAATCAGTTGAGCCAGACAAGTCCTCACATGAAGAAAAAAGTGAAATTGGTGACATTGCAGTGTCTGAAGAAAGTCTGTTGGAGACTGAACACCAGGTTGAACCTTTAGAGGATGTAGAAAGCCAAAAATGCAAGTGTGTGGAAACGATAGATGATTCAAATACTAAATTGTATTTGGGAAGCGATGAAATTGATACCACTGATGTGTTTGATACACCAGAGTCTCTCTGTGAAGCTACAGAGGCAGGATCCTCTGTTGAGCAGGACCACAAACCTAATACAGATGGAGCTGTTGAAGGTCCTCAACAGCAACTCAGTCAAAGCTATCAGGAAAGTGAGACACCTCTCTCTTTTTTAAATGAAGCTGAGGTAATTCAAGAGAAACTGCTTAATGCCAGTAATGACAAATCACAATCTCAACAGCAGGGCAGTGACGAGGAGGATGGTGAAGATGAAGAAGGGCTGTCTTTTGATTTTGATGACATGGATATCGAGGCAGTTGTGGAAGCAAATGTCCTGAAAGATGAAGAAGAGGAAATACTTGTACATGGAGTGGACGCCACTGGTGATGCAAGTAATGTTAGTGCAGAGCTATACCTGACTGATACTGAGACGGATGAAAACACACAGAACAAGACAGACGGAAGTAATGACGATGGCAGTAACCACATTTATACACTCGAACAGTTGGATGCTGGTTCTCAAGGCAACCAGAACTCTCTGCCTCATGAGGAAGCCACAGAAGAAGGGGCAACACCCATTATTGAGAATGTAGAGCTTGTGAATGTTGGGGAGCTGGGTGTAGCTGCAGAGAACAGTAACCAGGCAATGACATCACCAGTAAAGGAAGGCTTAGACAACATTGACCAGTTGCCGGATAAAAATATGCTTTTACCAGAGAGTGCAGACCATGTGGCCAGCAGCCAAGAGCCACTGCAATCGAGGAAAGACATTAAGAAGAATGGCAAGAAAGGCAAGGGCAAGGGCAAAGAGGACTGTAAGATGTCATAGGTCCTAGGTGGTTTAGATTTGATTTTCCATTTTTGCTTAGCTGCTAATGAAGAAAAACCTTACTGCACTTTGATTGTTTCCCCAGCATGAATATTGGTGTAAATATATTGTATTATGTTTAATGAAACTGAACTGTCCAAAAGCCAATCCATCCAACAGTTTTCATTGGTGTCATGGGTGCCAAAAAATAATTCGAGATAGATTTCCTACTGCACCAGATCTACAGCATCAGGCAGCCTTTATTTACTTTTTAAAGCGCCTTTTTTTTTTTTTGCTACACGCAATATTTTGTGGATAACCCAATGCAACCCAATGAGGCTTAACAGTGGGGCCATGGGTTCTGCTCAGTGCAACTTCATGTATGTTTTACAGTTGTGAAGTAAACACAAACACACACAGGCTGCTACACTCGCTAACTTGCTAGAGAACTGGCTTAGACATGTTCAAGCCACTCTGCTGAAATTCTGTACATGGGGGTCAATTGTTGGCAAATGCATGATTAAAATAACCATCTACAAGGACTCTGGAAAATAAGTATATGATAAATACATGTTGTTGCACTGTTGGGAACAGTGAATGTGATACGAATAAGGAACTGCCAATAAACACCACCCTGTTGTTACCAATTTGATATCCTCATGTTTCAATCAGATTCACTTCAAATAATGAAATAATGAAAAACATGTCAGAAATGCTATCACCAACTTTTTTTACTCAGCATAATTACACTGAAGTGTCCACATGGACAGTGTGGATGCACTTCTGCCAGCTCCACAGTGTGTGCATGCTAACATTCCCCCTCACACTCCATCACTCCCCCGTGGATTCCTGCTCTGTTGCATGCATCAGTCTCCCACCCTGACCCAGCCCCTCCCTCACATCTTCCCCTTGGCTCCTCCCATCTCTGGTATGTTAACTTATTTTTTTCTCTTTGCAGTTGTTAATATTGCTGTTACAGTCCCATGATGCATGACGATTTCAGAAATATGGGGAAAAGCTTTTCTGGGAGATCAATTGAAATGCCTATTTTATCTTATAGAGATCCGTCTAAGGAAACTGGTGGACGAGCGTGAAAAAATGATTGAACAAGTGAGTCAACAATTCATCTGTTAGACAATGCTAATGATAGTGTTTACTGCTAGTCTAACAACAATCTCTAAGTCAGAATGAAATATCAATATTTTATCTGAAACAGTAAATATTGTCACTAATTTATTGGCAGTCAGTCCGACACACTGATGGTTTGAATACTAGGAAGGAACCATGTGTAGTATTGTGCACACTGAAAATATTCTGACAAATATTTTGCAACATGAATCTGTTTAAAGTGAAGACACGCTGATCTATTTTGCACATCAGCAGGCAAAGTTAGCAGGTGTTTTCCTCGGGAGTTGGAAGAGCTAAAAGCAGGGTTAATATGGGGCATCAGGCCCAAATGGAATTAATCAGGTTAATAGGTTCACATGGTATAAAGACTTTGGGTAATATTTCACATCTGCTTCAGAGATTTACTATCAGCAGGAAGCAGGAGTGTTGCAGGCACCAGCTTGTGTCGCAGCAACGATGATGAGGAGGCCAACCCCTTGAGATGCAGACAGTGTAGTTGAATGTATGTACTCATTTCTGATGTGTTGAAACTCCCCCAACAGGTAAAGAAGCTGAAATCCCAGCTGGAGCAGAAGTCACAGAAGAATGGCACAGACAGCAGCTCAAGCCAAGATGGTGAAATCATTCAAAATGGTAATGACCCCAACATCCTCGAACTACAGAGTGAGTGCACAGTCACCACACATTACATGCCTGTCACTGCGTTGCCAACAATTTAACAATGTTTGCAAAATCTTTCTAGGAGATTCCAATAGGCAGATAAGTGATTTGAAGTTCAAACTTGTGAAGGCTGAACAAGAGGTCACTGCTTTGGAACAAAACGTAAGCTGAACGGAAACATGAATTCGTAGTGTGCTTGAAAACAAGACGTTATTCTCAGTCTTTTTTTTAATTTGGCCTTCAGGTGACCAGACTGGAGGGTCAGGTTACACGCTACAAGTCTGCAGCAGAAAATGCAGAGAATGTGGAGGATGAGCTGAAGGCAGAGAAACGGAAACTGCAGAGAGAGGTGGAGCATCATTATCTCAGTTTTATTTAACATTTTCAATTACCTAAAATGATTCCAATTTCTATGTTTCACCCCACAGCTGAGGTCAGCGCTGGACAAGGTTGATGAACTTGAGTCAAACAACAGCCACCTCTCTAAGAGACTGGAGAAGATGAAGTCTAGTCGTGGAATGGCACAGACTCCGTAGCCCCCCGCATCTGACCTTCTCTTTATCCAATATGGCTGATCTTTTGGAGATCGAGACATCCTGCACTCTGGGTTTCTCTTTCATCTCAAGAGATGTAAAGACAAAGAACCAAACACAGAAAGTTAGTTATTATATCCACAGGATAGGGAACTCTACCAAGCATCGTGCCATTTCTCATGTTTTTTTTTTTTTTTTTTTTTCTGTCTGATCAGAAGTCTTCATAGCATTGTGCACACACCCAGGAATGGGATTTTTGTGTGCCTCATGACTTTGATTGAACCTCTGCACTGTGCTTCCTGGGTGAAGTGGGGGGGATGGCTGACCAACTGACCGAAGTTCTCAGTTGTCTGATGTAGTGAGATAAAATGTTATGCTGCGCTCTTCCTGCTTCCTCTTGAGATTCAACTTATGTACCTGCCTTGCTCACTCAGAGGACAGAGATGCTCAGCAAACAGTACCAGGGTCCATGGCCCAGGACTTTTACCTTTAGACGGCACGAGTGCTCTGTGTGTTTTTTGTGATCGAAAGAACATAAAAACAAAGTGTATTTTCCTTTTCTGACCTTTGCCTCCACAGCCAAACAATTTTTGAAAATGTGTTAGCCTGTAAGTACAGTTTGTTTGTGGAGAAAATGAACAAGACGGAGGACTCCCGCAGTTTTTTAACACAATAGCATCATAAAAGTCAAAACACTTGCAGCAGTTGCTGTACAGTGTGTGAGAGACTGCAGCTGTGTTGAATGTTTGACCCACAGTGTGCAGCTGCCCCTCTCATTTCTAGCAATATCTCTGTGCTTATTCCTGGTTTATTTAGTCAGTCACTGGTCGGCTTGCACACACACTTCACTGCTCAGTTTGAAGAGACAACAGGGACAGAAAGCAGCAGGTTACTGGGGAGACGCTGCTTCACTGTTTACAAAGCTTTAACATGTTTGTAAGGAGCTGTAATCTTTGTGCAATAAAATGTTTAAACACATGGTGTCTGCACACAGGCAGCTCAAGCCTGGACTCAGATCTGTGGATTTATAGTACTGCACTTTGTACTCCAGATGTTCTCACGTGTGTTACATCAGGGCTATATGTAGGCAGCCATTGACAAATCCAAGTCCACTTCCTTGATTCTTCCAAGGATATTTACCATATGACGGTCTTCATCTGTGGTTTTTATTCCAAAACATGTTGATTGTTATATTTGGCTGAAATACAAATTTAAAATTGCAAAGTGATCGTCTAATCAGGGTGCAGCAAGCTCATTATCGTCCATCATCCATCCTGTTCATCGTTACAGGGTCAAGCGGCAGCTAATCCCAGTAGTGATGACAGGCCATCAATCTGTGGGAGGAAGCCCATGCAGACACCCGGATAACAAACCGCTCATAGCAAGACCCCAATGGCAAAGTTGACTTGGGAAAGAAACTGAAGTAAATGTTGAAACAGGGAGACAGTGTTTTACCCAAAATTCATCATGACGTCAAAGTGTATTTAGCCATGTGACTGCTGACAAAAGAGAGAAAGGCGTTGAAAGAAAAACAGGCAAAAACATCTGGTGAGTAAAGTTCAGTATTTAGAAGAGACGTGTAGCATTTTGAAGTTTGATGAGCCTATAGTGAAACTGGTTTGCACTTCACTGTGTGTAATGGAATAAATAAATCAATTAATAAAAGCGAACAATCAGACAATTGTCATTAGGTGCAGAGATGTCTTTACAGATGCTTTAATCCTTTTCAATATCAACAAGCATCGATAATTTTTCCAGTGAACATACTGAAATAAAATTATAGAAAGTCTCTCAGCAGGAAAGTTTCCTCAACAAGTGTTAACATGATGCACACCTCAGATTTTTTTAAAACCCATTTCACAGCATTTCTCTCCAGGCTCATCCAGGATTGGTGAATTGCCTGCTGGGTAAAGAAGTGCCAGCGTCCTCTTGTGTATTTGATTGTCTTGTGAACTGATTGTCACAATACGTCCGCTTCTGGATTCTCTGAACCATGCGACGTCCGTAAAAGTCCCGATAATCAGCAGGAAGTTCATCTAGAGTGTGCAGAGCCCTCTCCAACGCCTGAAGGGCTCGAGTCGCAGCCAATGGGTCTTTGTTACCATAGGGGTCTTTTTTGTCATAGCTGTCAGCTGGTAGGTGGCGCCAGAATACATTGACACCCACGCCGAACTGTAGCGCAGTGGTGTTATGGAACCACAGGGCTGAAGAAAACAGGGACACCAGGTTATGGAAAGTGTTTCATACACTAGGATGACTAATACACTGTAGTTTATTACTGTTCAACTGATTTGTGCTTTGCTTTGTCACTTTTACTGTATTAATGTAGAACCTACACCTCGGCCTAGATTCATGATCAATTTGTGACATGGAGGTCTAGTTTTAGACCTTTAACAAAGCCCAGTGAACAACAGCATTGAGCTGTGTTTCTTTAGTTGAGTAAGGTGAATTGATTAACTTGAACATCACGTTACCAGGTATAAACAGCAGATCTCCAGGCTCCAGCACACACTCGTACCGCTTTGCCTTCACAAAGTCAGGAAACTGTTTCAGATCCGGAGCATCAATGTCCAGAACCTGAGATTTATCACCTAATGTGTCACATGAAAATGGAAAAAAAAAAAAAGGCACAGTAACATTTCACCAACATATTAAACACAACTGCCTACAATCACATCTTTATCTGAGGATAGAGCCTCAGTGAATTCATCCAGGCAGGCAGTGGCATCTCTTTGTAGCTACTTACCTGACAGGTATAGGTGCAATGCATCCTGAGGGCTGTAGAGGACCACTCTCTTCATCCCTGTCACCTGGCCGAGCAGGTTATCCATCACCTGAAGGAAAGCCAGAGGAAGGCCAGCTCAATGAGGAGCTGCAGACCTTTCACTCTTCTAGAAAGAGAAAAACTCACATCGTAGTGCGTCCACAGCTGCAGACCACACGAGCTGATGCGGAAAACACTCGAGAAAAACTGATCAGGTTCAAAGAACTGTGGCACATGAAAGTCCTCCGCCAAGCCTGGAAACTGTTTGCTCAGATCGGCAGGTTCCTGAGAGAGACAGAGAGAGAGTGACAGCCTGTATAGTTCATTCTGCCAAGTCAGACCACATTCATTTAGAAATCCTCAAAAACTCTTCATTTTTGTTGTAGTAGAACAAATCACAGATTCAAGTCTGGATACCTTTCGGACGTCCTCCCCCAGTGATCTTAGATAATAGCTCTCATCCTAAAATCACAACAGTTTGTCATTCAAAGAACATAATATGCTTTAAAAAACATTATATATTCTTTTTAGGATTCTTACCTCACATAGGAAGAAGTCAGAGTGCTTCCTCTCAGATACCCTCTTGACAAATTCATTGAAAGGCAATGTCCTGTGAAAAATTCTGATCTGAGGAATCTGCAGTGAAAGCGGTTTGATCTTTGTGTTCGACTGGAAACTCACTTGTACGCAAAGTTTTTACGAAGAAAATCCATCTGTGGAACTGGGGATACATGGATCTTCACCTCCTTGTCTCCTCCTCTCTGTGCAAGATACTGAACTGTCCACTTCTCCAAGCACGGTCCCATACTCACCCCTCTGAGGACGGCTGGCCTGCGCTGCAAAACCACATTCACTGATCAGCTGTAGCTGCGGGAATCGCCCAGGAAAGAGTCTACCAAAAGCAAGTAACTGCACCCGTGATCCCTACATTCAAACTTTAAGGTGCATCCCACAACCTTTGTTCATATCGTCTGTATTAAGATTTAAAGTTATTTCAGTGTGTGCAGCGACCCTGATGGTGGACTCAGGCGCTGGCAATGTGCCGATGAGGAACAGCTCACCCTGCGCACTTCAGAAAACTGCGAGCGATGCCACAGATGCTCCGTCCATTTTTTATTTCCAGTCAATAGAACCTTAATCTATGTAAAACATGATCGCAACATGTCAAATGGACGATATGTTGAAAGTGTGGGAAATTAGCTGCAAGCGAGGAAGGAACCAGTTGACACTGTGAAAATAATAACAACACTCGAACATCGAGTGTTATGGGAGCTCACTTCAGACTGTCATGGCACGTGCACGAAGCCAGCAAGAAGAAGAAGAAGAAGGAGGAGAACGACTTTTACCTGAGGGCAAATCTGTTGCACAAACATGTCCCTGTCCACAGCCGTGTACAAGGACACTGGGATCCTCTCCTGGAGCTCCATTCAGCCTTGTTTGTCCAGCAGGTACCCAGTCCACAGCTGGTTGTTACAGTCTTAGAGTTCCGGCTAGAAACAACACGATAACAGGTGACATCCTAGCTAAATAAGAGGGGTTCCGAAACAGAAATTGGGTGCTTGTTTATTGAAGAATGAAATTACGCCGTGGTCTCGGCATGGCGTTGCCTTGCTGTTTATGTTTTTAAACGACACTGTTTGTTCCTCTCCGGAAGGTTTATGTAGATGGATGAGAAGACTTCCGGTGGGGCTGAAAAGATGGCGCTGCCCATGTTAAGAGGTTGTTCCAGGTTTCCCTCAGCTTTCAGCCATAGCCGTCTGCTTCTAAAAGAGCGTGTTATTCTGAACCACCCGGGCCGCTCAACGCGGCTCCCTCCCTCCTCCCTAGCCGCTGTCGGAGCTGGGCCGGCGGCCCGAGCTTACAGCTCGGAGCGGGGAAAAGAGAAACAGAACCTAAAGGTGGTGATGGTCGATATCCCAAACCCCTTTCTCTGGTTCCGCTCCAAGATCTACTACTTTCTGATTCGAGCTTACTTCGACAAAGATTTCAATATTCAGGATTTCACGGAGGGCGCAAAGCAGGTGAGGCAAAGCTCAGAGGAATCGAGCAGGAGGTTGTTGTTGTTGTGGCACCTCATGTCAGATCACCTGATTCTGTTGACCAAAGTTGTGTCCTCGTTGCAGGCCTTCACTCATGTCTCCAGTCTCCTGTCTCAGTGTCAGTTTGAGGCTCTGGAAGGGCTCGTAGCCAAAGACGTGAGTACGGAAACCGAGCCTTTTCAAACATTCTCCTTATTGGAGCGCATGTAAGTCCTGGATTCTATTCCAGCGAGCATCTTCAATAAACTGACTCAAATTCTGAACTCTGAGCTGAAGAGAAAAAGTCAACAAGTTCTGTCTATCACTTTTTATTCATAGTTGTCCAATAGACCACACTATTTATTATACTTAAATATCTGAAATGGAACAGACTGTTTCTTAGGTGATGTGTTAGAATATTTTTGAAGGAGTATAATCTTCTTCAACAACATCAATGACCATTTAATTATGGAGGAAATTTATATACATTAATCAGCAGTAATATTGTGAAGTGTACAACTGATAATCTGGTTACCATGGCACCTGTCAGCAGGTGAACGTTTAGTCTGGCCCACACACACGGTGTAGGGGGTCAAGGTTCATTGATGGTTGTGGGGCGTGAAGGCTGGACCATATGGTTTGCTGGTTCTGATAAAAAGGAGTCTGAACACACAGAGCATTGCAATTTGCTGTGTTGTGTGGCTCCAGACCAGTCAGTCAGGATGTCCATGTTGACTCCATCACACCACCAAAAGATCCCACAATGGACACATGTGCATCAGATCTGGGCTACAGAGCAGTCAAGGGAGGGTCAGGATTGTTTTGGAGTCAAAAGAAGGACCTTCACAATATTAGGAAAAGGATCATAATCTTTTCTGATCAGTGTATATTTTAAAACATTTCAGACACTCATGCAAAAGTATCCCATGAATCCAATCAAAACATAAGAAAATATTTTTCCCTGATCAGAGACTAGCTTTTCATTTCTAATGATGGATGTCTAGTCAATGTTTCAGTGCAGAGGAAATGATTGTAAGACGGGCTCTTTGAACAGTAATACACCTGAGGGGTATTCCAGAAAGTGGGTCATGTGAAAACTCTGTGTATGTTAACCCTGAGATGAGGGAAACTCTGAGTTATTGGTTCCAGAAAGAGGGATATCTAAAACTCTGAGTCAATCACCATGGTAACAGAATCTGTGAACATAACCTGCTCGCTGGCAGGTTTTCTTTAAGAAACCCTGAGTTTCTACCTTTCTCCTCCCACACAAAGACAGCTGTTGGACATGGATTGCCCATTCATTCCCAATCCGATTGATATAGAAGGCCAAGCAATTCGAAATGCTTTAAGTGGCGAGAGATTAGATGTCCCGGCGTTTCCAGAGGAGTATCATTTATCTCAATAACATTCTCCGGCCATACATCACCAACCTCACACACCGTGAATGTGCGCTCGCATCACAGCAAATTTTATGCATGGCGCTAAGTTTTTTTTTTTTATTTTCTTTCCAACATCAGTGATGCAGAGCATTGAATCTCCTACTTGGAATACCACCCTGGTGTTTTTTCTAAGCTCAATTGCTGGAATAAACCTCAGGTATCTCCATCTCGCTTTATCTCTCATTGTCCAGATTTGATCATCATGCAGTGTTTCACAGAAACTGGTGTCAGTTAAGATGAAAGTAAAAACAAGTTAATTTATACAGTACTTTTCTGGCTTAGAGTATGGAGGACCAAGAGGGACAGAATGAAATATATAAATAAATCTTTAAATCAGTAATTAAATGTGTCATTAATTCCTTAAAATACCAGTTCATTTAATGTAAAAACATAAATAATTATTTTACAGTGTATTTAATTATTTCCTGGTCCTGTTGCATTGCTTTATCAATTAATTTTATCTGTCAAACTCACCCATCAAAGACAGTGGGCGCGGCTAACGCAAATCGAGTCTAATCAATTGCTTTAGATTGAAGCCTGCAAGTCTTTCAAAACATTGTGGCTGAAAGATTTTATTATTTATTTCCCATTTTAATCAATTAATGACACATTTAAGTAATTAAGTAATTAATAAGTAATTTAAGATTTTTTTTTTATATATTTCATTCTGTCCCTTTTGGTCCTCCATATTACAGGCTTACAACATGCCTCTGTTAATAAGTAAAATAAACAAACAAAAAAAGGATAAAGTACTTGAGTGCAAAACAAAAAGAATACAATCAAATGATGTCACCTCAATATTATGCAAAAAGGTCTGGCAGTAAGAGAAAAGCCAATAAAATCTGTCAAAACAATAAGTATGGCTAAAACACTATAAATCATATTACAAAAACAACAAGTTAAAGAATTATAGCCGTTCACTGAGAAAATTAACCAAATTATGCTCGAGATAATTTTTCAATATTAGTGATGAGCTCACTGTAGGTAAATAGTATATTTAATGAGCAAACTAATAATAAAAATTATGCCAACAGATCTGACATATCATAAAGGGTTTCACATCGGGTTTCTAGATTTTTAAAGCTACACATTCTGGATTCAATGTCGCACCTCATCCACAGCTTTACACCTATCACAGATGTATATCTTTCTTTCACAGCCTCACAAACTCTGAATACTGTTGGGGAGTAGATCTTTTTGTGCTTTATACAGATCCCCTAGCTTAACTCTGCTGAGGCTGAGCTGTGTTTGGTTTTCACATCCCTGCAGTTGATCGGGAAGCTGGAGGAAAAGTGCAAAGTGCTGCCACTGAATTACAAAAAAGCCCTCTCGGCAGATCCTGATGAGATTGTCTACACGACCCCTGGAGACGTGGGAATCTACTATGATGATAACGGTCTGCATCAAAGAGTGGTTGCACAAAAAAGAGGAGGAGGTGATTATCTTTGGGTGCGTGTTGTTATTGTTGCAGCATTAATCTCTCTTATTACTGTTTCTCCAGGGAGGAAGTTTGTTAGTATTCTAATGCGTTACTGGTACCTGACAAGTGCTCACCTTCCTGATGACCCCATGGAGGGAACTCACATCTTCCAGATGACCACTGGTGGGGAGGGAGAGGCGGAAACCAAAAGGCTGCTGACTGCAAATTATGAGTGAGTCCCAGAGGAAAATGTTTGGAAATGGCTCCAGTGTTATCGGGTTCTTCTGGACCCTTTTGAGGAGAAATGAAGAGCAAAAGATTCAGATTCAATTTTTATTTATGAAACTTTGTTACTCTGGAAAACTTTCCATGGGAATTTGAGTTAAAATTTAAATTTTGAATTTTAAATTTGCAAATGAACCCCCTACTCCCAGAAGAAAAAGGCTTGTAAGAAACGCCAATGCAAGGCCGGGGGAGATTATATAAATAATTAGCTAAATAATTGGAATAGCCTTTGAAAACAGTCTGGTGGATGAATGAAAAAAATTCTTGTTGATAACAGTCAACTGCTCAGCAGATGGCAGAAGTAACAGCACCACACTTAGGTAATCACTTTTAAATTGTCTATGCAAAGGTAATAGCCAGCTTACATTTAGCATATCTAATTTACCAGCTGATTACTGACTTTGGAGTTAGTATTTGTTAGTTTAACTTTGATAACATTGTATCGAAGAAGACTTGAAACTATAGATTGGGACCATAAATCATTAGGGAAACATTCACTGAGCTCATAAACTACGTTAAAACTAGAGACATTTTTACATAGACTTCCATACAATCTGACTATTTTTTATAACCAGTGAGGTTACCCACTGATGAATCTTTTCAGTCCTGGCTTTACTTCAAAGACACAGAGTCTACACCCATTTGTGAAAACAGTTTGTGGTATAAAATAGTAAATTCTGTATAACTGAGAATATCCTCCTCTGATCATGTTTCCTGACAGATTCCAGCGGGAATTTACTAAAGGAGTGGCGCCAGACTGGACCATCACCAGGATAGAGCACTCCAAACTCTTGGATTAACTGGTTTTGATTTGCTAGTGGAAACTAGTCAAAGACTTCAAATTCTCTTGAGTATTTGGTTTGTATAAACTGAGGACATAAACGATTCCAAAGGGAAAACTGAGCACAGCTCATCAGCAGGAGGTGACAGGAAAGCACCAGGACACACTTGGACTCAACCACCACTGACTAATGATCTCCAGAACAGTAAGTCAGTGTCTCTGAATGTGTTCTTCACCATCTCAAATTTCCCTGAGAGAGACCAGTATACCTTAATTTGAAAGGTTTATAGCATTCCTGAATGAAGGAATCAATTAACACAACAACAACAACAACAACAACAACAAAGCTTTATTTTGACTAATGTAGAATACCAGATGGGTGGGCTCTACTACACGATCTGACTTGGCTCTAACTTTACGGTCTGTAATGAGATGCGGCATACACTTTTATCTTTAAAGGTAAAGCCATTAAAGATATTGTCAAACAAACACATTTCACAGAGACTCACATCTTCTTCATGATCTGTTCCTGAAAGTGATGATGATTCCTGACACTGTATTTCCCAGTAGAGAACTGTTGGTTGATTTTAAAGGTTTATATAAAGGTGTCACAATTCAATGTAGCTGATTTTGTTTCCCCACACAGAACGTTTGACCTTTTGCAGTCATTTGACTGATGTGTATACAGTGTATGTACTGTATTGTTTTGAAATGTTTCAGGCAGCTTCCCGCAGCTGCAGCAGGCCTGTGATTGGTTTATTAAAGATCAGAGAAATGAAGTATGAGCCATAAACCTCCTGTAGTATTTTCTGCATTAGGGAAATAATATGAACCCTGCAGAATGAGCAGGTTTCTGCTTTCACTGGTCATAATATGGGATTTAAGTCACAAATCTTGACACAAACAGTTCGCTTCAAGTTTGTACCAAATTTCAGACACAACCAGGTGTTATTCCTCCTTATTTCAAGTAATTCAGTAAATCTATACAATAATTGCAATAATGTCAACAGAAATAATGGTCTAACGAATTAAGGGAGGTTGTGCCTAATTGCACCAAATATGGAAAATAGATAGACCAGTCTCGGAATATTATGTATTAAAATATGTAAATGAGTGTGTGTTTCATAAGGAGTTCTAGAAGGTTAAGTCACAGTCAGAGCGGGTTCAGACTTGACACACACACTTCGCTTGTTCCCGAGGAGGAGAACAGGATCCCAGCAGAACTGACTGAGGCAGATACGGCAGAGCAGAGCCACTGAGGGCACAGCTGTGGGAGTTTGTCTGGGAGGCAAACCCTAACCCTAACCCACCAACATGAAGATGAGAGATATTGGATTTGAAGCCTCACAGTATTTCAGCAGGCCAGAGGCCATTGCCAGCAGCTTTTTAGCATCCAAAGACTCGGGATTCGGCTCAGGATTATGCCAGGATGCTGGCTGAGAGCAGGTTACTTATTCCATTGGATTTGGTGATCCAGGTGGTCTGCAGAGTCCTGCAGGGCACCTAGTTGCTTATTCCAAGGACCTACTTGAAGGATAAAACAATACAAGGTGGGAAAAAAATATGTTGGTGATGTTGATGAGCTATGTTTTTGAAAAGAAAGAATGCTGACAGAAGAGAAGAATTAGAATAAAAGTCGCCGACTAGTTGGTTCAGGGTATTAAAACCTGATCGGAACAAGCCTGACTGCCAGTTCCATCTTCGTCTTTTCTATGTGTATTGTTATATCTCTTATTTTGATTCCTATACATTTGATCTCAGGACAGTATCCAAAACATGCACGTGATGGAAAAGGTACATTTTTACCTTAAAAAACTTCTGTGGTGACAACCACAGAAGTTTTTCTGGCAGTTTTAAACGAGGCTCTTTTTTTTTTTTTTTAACAAGAGGACAGTCTAATTGGGAATGCGCACTGTAGCTTGTTTCCGATTGGAGCACTCCAGCTTTAGTGTGTTAAATCCAGCTGTCCCTGGTCTGTCCCGTGTACTGTGCTGTTTGTAATGTTGTGATTACTCCATTGAAGTCTGAGCCATAAACCTCCTGTAATATTTTCTGCTTCAGGGAAATGGTGTGAACCGCGTGGAATGAGCTGCTTTCTGAACTCTCGGTCATGAAACGGGGATGAAGTGACAGATGTTGGCCAGCACAATGTCCTCAAATGGCTATCAACACAACTTATTTTTGTGTCACATCTTTAATTTTTAGAGAACGCCCCCAAATAACGTGCAACCACATCTTTGCCCTCCCATTGGTCCAGTCCCTCAGCCCTCGCATTCCATTGGCCGAGCCACTTGCCAATCAGCATTCGTAGCCTGGTGTGTACTTCCGGCTTGGTCGTCGGCCGGTCGCAGTGCGTGCGGTTTTCCCCGGCAGAGGCTCAGCCCCTCGGCTGGAACATGGAGGGTGAGCACCTGTGATGTCGAGCGGCCGGACTCGGACCACAACCATGAAACTCGCCGCCGTGGCCTTTTACGCGTTCGCCCTGGGGCTTCTGGCAGTTGGCCTGAGAGAGATGCTGACTGGCTTTGAGGAGAACAGATGCAGTATGACCTACATGTTTGAATACCCGGAGTACCGGGTGAGTGGACTGCCAGCCTCGTTGTGGTGCAGGAAATATACAACATTAGCTTCTTTGACACTGTAGTTATGGCTTTAAAAGGTTAGAAAAACTCTGGCTAAAGGGCTCGTTTCATTAAGTTCAACCCAAAGTGTAACGTTAATTATCACGATGTACAGATCTAAAGGCATTTCCCGATATGTCGTCCACCCTCATTGGGCTCTGTTTACACCTGTGTTGCGGGAGGAGATTAGCCAGAATTAGCCAGGTTATAAAAGACGAAATGAAACCCTGACCCCCGACCCCCGAATATTCTTAGCAGATCAACTTAACGACGCAGAGACGTGTGTCTGCAAGCTACTTTTAGTAATAGCACATTTTTGGCCCTCCTCCTTTGTGCTCATGTGTGGAGCACAGCTCCGTGCACGCCTCTGTGCCCTCTGTTTAGGGAACAAGAAAAGGAGGGAAAAATGAGCATATTCCTCCAAAAATAGCCGTCACCCTTGTTTATGTGTTTAATGACGTTAGGCTCACCATTAGAGCTTGTGATGAAAACCAGACCAGAGCACCTTGTAGCAAAAAAAAACTATGATACATCAATAACTACATACTTGCACAGGAGCGAACACACAGTGCAATCATGTACAATTATGATACAATTATAAATTGTGCAAGTCTCTGATATGCTATTCTTTCTTGTTTTCTAGAGAAATAATACTACCTGAAAGCAATAATGCTATGCAGTTACCTGTTTTGATAATGGAAGGTCTTGTTTGACTAGGTTTCTGCTATGCTTTGCTGTGACTAATAGACAAAGACAAAGTTGCAATCAATGAAAAAGTTTGTCAGATTTTAATATCAGAGTTCAAAAATGGCAAAATGGATAATGCACTATCCATATCACAGGAGCTGCTACGTTTGTCCAGATGTGCTATTCTCCAGATGTGTCGTCCAACAACCAGCAAAGACCACATCCTCTTCAGTTAGTGAAAATGATCATCATTCAAGATGTTCATTCCAACTGAAATTCCATATAGCAAACACAATATATCCCAGCATAGTTACAATAAGCATTAATCAGTATGGTGTGTAACTCCATTTGACAAAATTTCTGAAAAATGGCCATCACAATCATTTTTTGATCGCCAATTGATATCAATTGATAAAAGGATAATTTGTGGTCTAATTAATGTTTCCCAGCCACTGATGTGGTCCTAGAGCTGTACAGTAGACCAATCACTGCCCAACATTCTTTGTGCAGATGAATAGTCAGCTGTACCAGGAAATGAACAGGTTTTGGTGTGGTCAGACCTCACAGACAGTCTCCCTCTTCCTTCAAGAGTCAATCAGGTGAGGTTGGAGGAAGGTGTTGTCCCCCAGCTGTAGAGTACATGTACACCTGTAGATTCTTAGTAGCTTTTTAGTGAAGAATGACATAATGTTAATTGACTGTATGTAAAGATACTGTCTCCTCTGCTAATCTCCTTGTGTGTGCGGTTCACAGCGTGTGGCTCTGCCTCGCCGTGTTGCCAGGCTGTACCCAGCATATGGGCTCTACCTGTATGGAGAAGGTCTGTACGCTCAAGAGACCCGAGCGCTCAAACTCACTGGAGCCCCTGTGCTCTTCCTACCTGGAAATGCTGGCAGTTATAAACAAGGTAAGTGCCCAGAGTTGATGGTTCTGTCTGTCTGATATCGCTTGACAGATTTCAGTGCTTGCGTTTAAATCTGCAGACATGAGAAAGTGGGTGGAAGTTATTACACCACCGTACAGCAAGGAGGGGACACATTTCACTGGTTTCGGGTTGTTTGAGGACATTGAGGTGGCGGCACGCTTTTTGCTAGTCTCCATCCAGCCAAGCAGACCTTGTTTCCCTTCAGTTTTGAACACAGGTTTTTAGTGTTTTAAGAGGATGGTTCTGTTCAGGTAGAGTACCATTTTACCATTTCAAGATGGATGAGGGCACATACAGTACTCTCTCATGACCCAGGTGGGTTTTGTTTGCTCATCACATAAAATGGGAAGTTTGAGTTTGACATGTCCTCTGCTTTCTATCTGTCAGAAGCTTTGTTCAACATCACGACTGATGTGACTTTACTCATTTTGGGTTTGTTTTTTTAAGCACATGAACAAACATCCTGAAGTTTTATTTTGCACGTTCACAATGCTTGAACGGTTATTAAATATTTGTTAACATCGTGTTACAAACACATTAATCCCAATCTGAGCCCACAGGTCACAGACTGACAAACAAGTCCTGTCTGATGTGTCTCATTCCTCTGTGAATCAGAGCTTTAATATTGTTGTCCAATATTCATTATCACACAAGATGCACATGTAGTGTATTTTTAGTCAGTCAGCCCCAAACATGCTGTCTTGAGCCTGCAAATACTTATCAATCCATGGCTGAAAATAGTCCCCCCAAATATACTCTGTTCTCCTGATTATGTCATGTTTGATTAAAACAGTCCAGCTGATTGAGGAAAGCACTCAGTGTTTTAAAAATAATCCTATATACACCAATCAGCCATAAGATTATGGTCACCTGCTTGATATTGTGAAGGTCCTTATTTTGCCTCCAAAACAGTCTTGACCCTGGAGGTCTGGAGTCTTCTAGACCTCTGAAGGTGAACTGTGATATCTGGACCAAAACATTAACAGTCCTTGGAAGTTGTGAGGTGGATCCTCCATGGATCAGACTTGTTGGTCTAGCTCATGACACATATGAACTGGTTGTTGTTTCTCAGATCATTCCTGAACATCGTTCCTGTGTGGCAGGGAGAATCATCATGCTGAAACATAACAGTCAACTCACTGAGCCTAGTGAGCCTTCATAGTCATGGGGAGTGACGCGAGCCCTGTCCATAACCATGTCTGTGGTTCAGAGGCTTTCCATCTGGCCCCACTGCAGATCAGGATTATCAATGTTTATACAAGTACTATACAAATTAAATAAGGTTTTCTCTGCATAATAACTAGGCTACACTCTCTTTGAGAAGCAAAGCATATTGAGATTGTCTCTGCCCCCTGCTCTTCCCTTCATGTGTATGTAGGAGGAGAACATTCACACTGTTTTTCATGTAAAGACAAATATGCAAAGCGTTATGATTAAAGATTATGATTATGATGCTTTCTGACCTCACCATCGTGTTTCACATCACAACAGTGTACTTGTGGTTGATGAAGAGCTTCACCTTGATGAAACACCGGCATCAGATCATGTCTGAGAGTTGCTGGAATGTTTCAGGGTTCTGCAGGAAATGGTGAAGCCTGTATAAATTTAATGAACCTCTTTCACAGAATTTTGGCTTCCGGTCATGTGCAGCTGCCCTAATGAACTTAATAAATAATTCAAAATATATTTAAAAAAATCACTTGAGCTGTGGATTAATTATAGCACCATTGTATAAGCTGTGTATGTATATGGTGGAGATTAGTCCCCATCTCAATGAATTCACTCAGTTTCTCAACATAATCTTATCATGTGACACCATCTCATGTCTTCTCTCCATGAAGCTCGCTCCCTGGGCTCTGTGGCTCTGAGGAAGGCAGAAAACATGGAGGGAGGTCTCCACTTCAACGTGTTCACTGTGGACTTCAACGAGGAGCTGGTGGCCCTTTATGGTGGCAGTTTGCGCCGACAGACACACTTTCTGCACGAGAGCATCAAGGCTATCCTGAGGCTGTACAAGGTCAGGCTTCAAATATCACCCACTTGTCTGGCAAGGTTACACCAGATCATGGACTTTGCTGGTGTCGTCATATTTCACTGTGTGGAGCACGGGTACATCAAAAATACCACATCTTGTCACCTTCTACATTTTCATTTTAGGCATGTGGTTAATCCCTCTGACCTGCACACAAGCTAAAATTTCTAAATTCCAACATAAGAAACTTACTACATATGCACAGTTAGATGCAAGATGTCATATAATCCATAGTCCATTAACATATGAAGCAGTGAGCACTGCTAATGATGGCTTATATTGGGATAAATACTAGTTAGCAGTGTTAAGTGGTCAACCGTCACCTAGAGTTAAAAGAAGTTACAGAAGTCTGATGAGGTCTGATTATTTAAACTCTTACAACAGATGTACTGGTCAAAAATACGTACAAAGTAATTTAAAGGTCCTGCTCTGGTAAAATAGTGTTTAGCCTTGTTAATATGGTAAGAATTCTAATTCTTTTGTTAGTCTCTGGTTTTGGCCTCATGCTTATTCCACCATATCAAGGTGGAGGAGCCTGAGATCAAACTTCCTACCTTTAAGTGAATAGCCACAGCTTCCCCATTAAGTGTGGCAGGTTAGAAGTTTAACGGTGTAATTCTCTGTCTCGGCTGCCCCAGCATCTGAAGAACCCTCCTCAAAGTGTGGTGCTTGTAGGCCACTCCATGGGAGGAGTGGTGGCTCGGGCACTGTTCACGTTGCCCCGCTTCAACACCAACCTAGTGGGTCTCATCATTACCCAAGCCTCTCCTCACTTGGCTCCAGTACTGGCCCTGGACCCATACCTGCTGGGTAGGAACAACTCTGATTAATTATTCCCATAAAGACTCATTTGTAGATGCAGATACTGAACTGAAGTGTTTGAATTTTTTTTCTGCCTTTTTCTCTACTTGTCCCTTTCATCTCTAGATTTCTACTCTGCAGTGAGACATAAGTGGGTGAATCAAGCAAACAAATTCAGAAACATCACAGTCTTGTCTGTTGGGGGTGGTTACCGTGACTACCAGGTCCGTTCTGGCCTAACATCCCTCCCATGTCCTTCAGGGGACCCAAATAAGTTGTCGCTGGTGGTAAGCATTGGTGAAGTAGCGCTGATTGAACAATTATGCCACCCACAAATCTTTGGAGATATATATATATATATATATATATATTTCTTTTTTTTTGGTGGATGCAATTGCAGAAAATACTCAATGTTCCTCTGATTAATTGGTTCCTGATAATTAAAACATATTATGATTGATGTAGGTAATCGTCTCCTTTCAATGCTTTCTTCTCTTCATCAAGGCCACTGCAGTTCCCAGGATGTGGGTGTCCACTGACCACCTCTCCATTGTTTGGTAAAAGACATGATCTGACAGATTGCATGTGTCCTGAATCATGTTTAGATCTTATTCCGATTTTTGAGCGTGCCTTTGTTTTTCAGGTGCAAAGAGCTTGTTCTTGCGACTGTCAGGGCTTTCTTTGACCTCATCAACCCTGAAACCAGACAGGTCAGCATAAGCACATGTTAATGAATATTCTTCAAAATGAATCTTTCTGTGGAAAATTCTAGAAATTACAGCAGATGTTGTGGTAGAACACAGGTTATTGTGTAGATGCCTGTGAGAGTTGTACACCCACCACAAAATCTCCATCATCTCCAAAAAAATGCTGACTGCAAAGCACTTATGTGGGTTTTATCAGTGGGTTTTGATCAGTTCACAGAAAACCCAGAGAAGAAAATGGCTGTGCTGAATCATCACTTCATCAGACATCCTGTGAGGATGTTGGGAGAAACTCAAGACACCTCTATCTCCATCTTAGGTCAGAGATAAGCTCCTCATCAACAAAATTCTGTAATAGTGACATGCAGTTATCTAATTACTGCATTTTGCTCCTGTGAATGGTCATTTGGAGTTTACATTAACTTTATTAATTATGACCGAGTGAAACTACTGAACATATTGTTCTCATCCTTCCCTCTTTCTGTGTTTTGCTAGATTTTCCTGAAGCTTGGAGTGAAGTTAACACATTGCGCTTGGCTTATAGCACACCAAAGGTATCAACATTGCACCAAAACTCATAATTAAACTCCTTAAATGCAGGTGAAAGAAACAATAGTTATTTAATTTAAAGATTGTGCAAGCTAACAATCTACATGCACTATGACATATCCTTTTGATTTGTGAACTGCTCCTTTTTAAACCTCCTGTTTGTCATTTCGAAATCTCCATCTTGGTTTTTTGAAACCATATTTGAAGGAGAAAATGGAGTGAGGGGTTGATTTGACCTCCACCGTACTCTAACCTGATTGGGTGGTCAATCTCAAATTAGCCATTGTCTGAATGTATACCCTTTAGGGGTCTATTTTCCTCTAAATGGGACCAAATTTTTAAAAGGACTTAAAGAGGACTTGAAACTAGAAACTGACATCATAAACTCATTAGGAATACATTTACTGAGATGATGAATCAAGTTAGAAATAGGAATTTTCACACACACTTCAGTACAATCTGACTTGTTTTTACGGCCAGTGGCGTTGCCCCATGATGGTCATTAGATAGAATAAAGGTTTAAATGTCTTACGCATTGTCTTCACTGTTCGAGCCCAGAGTCCACATACACTTTTACTTGTAGTCTTTGGTGAAACCATTCAAAATATGACCATAAACAAGCAAATATAAATGTAGGCGCACATAATGTAAAAATTTCCATGGCTCCATCTCAGTATACATACCTTTGCAACTACGGTGTGTAAACTACTCTTTTCTCAGACAGAAGTGCACTTGTGCTTAGCTCTGTATGACTCAAGCTTTGTGGAGTACTCGCGTGCACTCTGTAGTTGAGTTTGTGGGTAGTAATACTATAGTTCAATACTTCATCATCCTATCACAACAGCTTATCAGTCAGCTCCTGCTGCTTTTCCCAAACTGGCAGGTGGTCTGAATCTACAGCAGTTCCCTTAAACAACCCCATGTCAAAGAAACCCAAATGTCACTGCAATAATTGGCAATTACACTGGAGATTTTCCACCTTATTCATTTTTTTTAGAAGCATTATTTTACCCTGTCCTCGTAACTGATGTATGCTCATCTTGTTATCATGCAGATAAACACACAATCATGCTCAGCGAAATTGCTTGACTTGTTACACTTGTTTGATGAGTTAATACAAAGCCCTACTGCTCTCTGTCTCCAGGAAGGACAAGTCAAATATTTCCTGTTTGCCCTGTCAAGTCGCAGGAAAGCCTACAGCCATTTCTACTGCCGCAGCAACAACCTGGTGAGTTCTCAGCATGACAATGTTGTCATCTTATTGTAAGTCTCACTAAACTGGTTTCAGACACTTGTGGCTTCAGTGGCTTCAGAAAATACTCACTTAACCCATAACAACCCAGTGAAAACATGTTTCAACATTTTCAATAATATGTTTTCAAATGCTCTTCATAGATTAGTGAGAATAGACCTACGTGCAGAAATGGAAATTTTATCAGTTCAGTGTAATACGCAGTCCCCAACTACTAAACTAAACTAAACTACTAAACTACTACAATAGAGATTATAAAGTTTTCCTAACCCACAAAAACTCTAAAGCTTGTATAAACTAATCTCCAATATAGACAACTACATCCCACAAAACATAAAGACACACACATGCATATCAAATCTCAACCCAGTCTGCATTCAATGCAATTATGAAGCTGCGACATAAGTGTCACAGCTTGATGATATTGCCTGTATACAGGTGCATCTCAATAAATTGGAATATCATTAAAAAGCACAACACACAATGTTGAATCTGTATGTCAAGTATTACTTTATTTCATTCAATTTTGATGATTATAACTTATAACTAATGAAAACCCAAAATTCAATATTTCAAAAAATTGTGAAAATGTTAAATTTTGGAGACTACTAGTGTCAGACTCTAAAAAGCTAATTAACTGAAAACCCCTGAAATGGTCTGTCAGTCCTGTTCAGTAAGATGCACAATCGTGGGGAAGAATGCTGACTTGACAGTTGTCAAGAAGTCGATCATTGATTCCCTGCACCAGGTCATGAAAGGTCATTGCTAAAGAAACTGGCTCTTCAGAGTGCTTTGTCAAAACAGATTAATGGAATGTTAAATTGAAGAAAAAATTGTGATAGAAAAAGGTGCACAAGCAACAGACATAACCCCAGCTTTGAGAGGATTTTGAAACAAAGCACATTCAAGAATGAGATAGAGATTAACAAGGAGTGGTCTGCAGCTGGATTCAGTGCATCAAGAGCCACAACATGCAGACATATCAAGGACATAGTCTACAACTGTCCCATTCCTTATTTTGAGCAACTGTGGAACTAGAGGCAACATCAAACGCATCTTACCTGAGGTGGTAAGTGGTTTGAAGTCCTCTTTTCATATGAAAGTCAATTTTGAATTTCATTTGGAGATGAAGCTCCCAGAGTCTGGAGGAAAAACGAAGAGGCGCAGAATCCAAGTTGCCTGAGCACCAGTGGAAAGTTTCCACAGTCAGTGGGAGTTTGGGGACCTCTTTCACCTGCCGGTATTGGTCTACTGTGTTTCATCACATACAAGGTCCAGCGCAGCAGTCTACCAGGAAGTTGAAGAGCACTTAATGCTTCCGACTGCTGACCAGCTTTATGGAGATGCTGATTTCATTTTCGAACAAGACTTGTCACCTGGCCACACTACCAAAAGTACCAATACCTGGTTTAAGGACCATGGTATCCTTGTGCTTGATTGACCAACAAACTGGCCTGACCTGAACCCCATTGAGAAAATATGGGGTATTGTGAAGCGAAAGATGTGAGAGACCAAACCCAACAAGGCTGCTGTAACCACCTCAGCAGTGCTAATAACATTTCTATGTTAAAATATTTTTTTACATTTCTCTTAGATAATATTGTAAGACATACTGAATTTGGGGTTTTCATTAGCTGTAAGGTATAATAATCAAAGTGAAAAGAAATCAGCATTTTAAATATATCAATCTGTTCATAATCTATGCATCCATCCATCCATCTTCTTCCGCTTTTTCCGTTTCCGGGTCACAGATCTGTGCATAATGAATCTATTGAAGAAATGAGTTTCACTTTTTGAATTGCATAGTGAAATAAACTTTTTGATGATATTCTAATTGTTCCCCTATCAATGTTTGTACATTAAGACATCTATCCAGTTGACATGTTTCCAATTTTGTTGTCACACTGTTTCACACATTCAAAAAAACTGATTTAAAATTAAATCTGCAGCACAAATTTATATGTTCCTATACAAGATTATATGAATAAATATATTATTTCCCTATAACCATATTCATATACTATAGTACACGAATAAATGAAAACACAGAAAATAAAATGGCAGTTCACACATTAACTGAAACAAGATTCATCATGTTCTGGAACTCAAATTTCTAAAAGAAAACATTCAGGTGCGAGCACAAACAAGTGATTGGTCCTGTGTACTGGAACATGTTGAGTTTTTTCTGTTGTACTAACTATCATCAAAGCCAGCTGTGAAATAAAAAAAAATTCACTCATGATGTTGTCGCTCGACAGGAGATGAACAGCTGGGTGTATGGCTGCATGCACAAGAATGGTTCCCAATGGTAAGAGTATGAGTGCAGGTTATCTTTCTCCACCCACCACCTATGTTTCAGTGTTCAGAGAAATGTTTTCTCTGCCATTATCCCTGAGAATGTGAAATTGTTGTCCGATGATGTATGTCTTTCTATTGTGTGTCATTTATGATTCTTTCAGTGTGCATGCCGTAGACTTGTCTATGGGAACTGAGCTTCTTCCTCCATACAAGGTAACTGATGCTGTACAGACACTGCTCAGTCCCATCTGAGCTGCTATTGGTTGCTTCTAACTGCCTGTCACCCTTCTCAGGTCCTGATTCTGAGTCTTAGTGACTTGTCTTCCGTGACTCATCTGGTTGTTTCAGCTTCCAACCTGAATAACCGACAGGTACTGTAGACAAAATGAGAAGCCACTACTGTTTGGATGGACAATGTGATCCTTTTCTTTCTTTTATGGCAGGTGGAAAGGAAACTTAAGTCTACAGGCGTGCTTGAGACTCGGGATGAATGGTTAATCAGACTGTAATTATCATGCCAAAATGACCCAGTATAACAAGTCAAATGTGTCACGGCAGAGTATATTAAAGAAGTACTGTGGCGCTCCATTCCACAATTCACATTCTCCAGGCACAAGGAAGCATGTTCTCAAACACCATTTTTCATATATTTTTCGATCAGTGGAAATGTAAAGGCAAGAACCCAATCTCACTAAAATCATTGCTCAGGCAAGATAGTCACAATATTTTTTTTTTCCACATCAATTCAGATGATAGTGGAGCAAGCTAAATACTAACATTAGCATGTTACCATACTTGCGTCGGCAGATGATGTCAAGCAGGTAGTGTTCACTACACAGATCTTACTTAACAATCTTTATTAAGTACATTAGCATTTGGCGACCGTTCAGTGTGCACAACAGAATAAATTGAAAGGTAGAAAGCATAAAACAGATAAAAACTAAATAGAGCAAGAAAAACATTAAACATTTACATTTAACTTCAGGCACCACTAACTGACCTGCTCTTACAGATCTTCCAAGCTTGTTAGATTCATATACATTAACATTTCACATATGACTACACAATGACTAAAACTGGAGTTGACTTCTGTATCTGATCTGAAGACAGTGTAAATACCTGGAAACTGGTATATGGTATATACTGGATATGCTTCCTTTTCTTAATTTTAGTGAGAACCCCAGCAGCAGCATCTGAACAAGCTGAAGATGATAAAAGATCTTAATTCTTAAGATTAATTGTTAATTAAAGATCTTTAAGCAGTGAGAAGAGCATAGCATCAGATCATCAAATGCTCAAATCAACATTCTTCACAGAAAAAAACACAGAAGCTCGACCTACCCCATAACCAGCAGCAACCAGCAACAAAAACTTTGACTAAAATAAATAATAGTAAATAATTAAGAACAGAAGTTGCCTACAGCTTGAATCATCACTGTCATTGCTTTATACAAATGTGAATAAAGTCAAGTTTGTTTGTCCCACAGTTCATGGTGGAGTGTGAGTGGCAGAGAAAAGAATTTCAGACTCTGTCTGTCCCAGCACCACATGTCCTGTCCTTCGGTGAGTTGTCTTATCATTGATCCTGATTAACTAAAGAGACACATCCCTTCTCTAACTGTTGGTTTTGCAGGTTTTACTGTCAGCGATGTTACGGTGAACTCTTCTGGACTTCTTCACAACATTGAGCTGCAGCACTTTCACCAGGTAGCTTCTACTGGTTTATTAATTGCTGTATTGAGTCAGTATCCTTCATTGTGTATCATGTGTCATGACAGTTTAACACTTCTGTACCTTTAGGTCTATCAGGCATTTAGAATCAGTATTGCAAGCCATTGCAAAGTCCATAAAGGTAAGTTGTTTTTTTTTTTTGTTTGTTTGTTGTTAGTTTTTTGGACGCTTTTTTTGGACACCATCAGTCCCACTTTCATGCTGATGTGATATAATTCAGGAATTTCTCTCCATAGATAGACTGTCCAGTGTTTACAGAATAATGGTACCTTGGTACAGAGAGGACACTTTAACCACAGTCAGGTTAGAATACATTTCTGGATTCCCTCTTGAATTTCCGTTTCCTTTTTTTCCAGCTGTGTTTACTTTTCCCATTAATTAATAGATTTTCTTTGGCATTTGGCTTCTTATTTTATCCTCTCCAGGTACGGCACTGATGGCTATGGCTGCGATAACCAGTTAGCTCTCCAACCAGTTCATAGATAAATTTAATTTGAAAATCGATTTTTATTCTGAAGCATTTATTAATTTTATTTATTTATGTATTTCTAATTAATTAATAATTTTTTTTACTCATGAGGCATACCCGGTCTTCCATTAGTGACTGTGTTGAGACTAATCTGCGCTCATTCTGTTTGTGTCATGATATGTTGGACTCTGCCAGTGTGCCCTCAGTCACTGAGATCTCAGGGATGCTCCACACAAGTCGCCCAGACAACACCTCAGCTGTCATCCTTCAGCTTCACACTGCTCCCAACTGCCAATACAAGGTATTGCTTTGGTATTCAGTCTTGTCACATATTATGTCAACATATTGTTTAAGCATTGTTTTTGTCAAGAATGTAGAACACATAAAGCAGCGTATGTGTCCCCCCCCTTGGTCCAGGTGTCAATAAGGACCTCATTACCCAGGGTGCTTGGACAGGTACTTTCTTTGGTTTGTTTGATAACTGTACAAAGTCAGTAAGACATTTTGAAAATGTTAAACCTAGATCTGATCCCCTTTCTCTCGCCCGACAGATACTGAGATTCTGTGGCCCTACGGTGCCAGTGTACACAGCTGTAACACTCCTGCTGGCCTGTGGGGGGCAGCTGTCCTCCATTCTGCACTCAAGGCGAGCTGTTGCCATGAGTCAGGTGGTGGGCAGAGGCCTGCAGCCTCATAAAGTCAGCCTGCCTGTTTATAGTCTTCACATTTTACTCAGGTATGCCACAGTGAAATCAAGTGTAACCCTTCTAGAGGGATGTTATGTGTGTGAACTTGAACAGTCCATCTAATCCTACTGTCCTTCCCTCAGCTGCAGTTGGTTTCAAGAGGTGTGGTCCATTCTTTGCCTCCCTCTTATGGATACCCTCCCTCCAACATTCCCTGATACAACATTTCATGAGGGTGTGCTGCCAGTTGAAGAATGGCCCCACCTCCTGTCCCCCCTGCTTTATATGTTAGGGGCAGCTGTGGCGTACTGGGGAAGCACAGTGCTCTGTCTCATTATGCAAGGGATCTCATTAATATTAGCTCCACTACACAGGTATAGTGGCCATTTAAACTGAGGTATGTGTTTGGATGCTCTATTACTCTATTAATTATCTTCTCTGACTTTTGCCTTTTCACCTCCAGACCTTCTGTGTCAAGAGATTGTGGCACCTTGCAACTGAGGACCCAGCTCATCATCATCCTCTGTCTGACTGTTATAGGTGGAACGTCTTGTGGAGCACTGTCAATCTTTGCTGCCTTCCTGCTCCACCTCTATAGGGTGAGTGTTTAGAGAAGTCCTTAATCAGTGACTTTACGGAGAAGCATAAATAATATAATCAGCTTGAACCAAATACTCACTCCTCCTTGTCCCCGCCCCACAATAAGAAGTTCATGGTTTCGGTTCCCAGCCTGGGGCCTTTATGTGTGAAGTGTGGGTTTATGGGTTTCCTCCGGGTACTTCCTCCCACCATCCAAAGACATGCATGTCTAAATTTTCTGTAGGTCCGAATGTATGAGTGGTTGTTTGTCTCTGTTTTTTGGCCCTGTGATGGAATGGCGACCTGTCTAGGGGGCCCTGCCCTCGCCTGGAACGTTGGGTGGGATTGGCTCCCCCCACGACACAGAAACCGCAAAGCTGTAGAAGATGGCTGGATGGACTATTTACTCACCAAATATTGTCAATTCTAGTGATATCTGCCCAACGTTTTGTTTTTTGTTTTTTACATTGTATGGTCAGGTGCTGAGGCTACAGATGACAGAAAGGTCTCTAAGTCACATGCTGAATCTGGTAAGAAATATTTCATTTAAACAATGTATTCTCTCCAACACAGTCTAAACCCCACCACTGTCACACCATAAAACGTCAAGAAAAAACACACAAAAAAAAAACTAGGTGATACGCTTAAAACTAACATCCACATCGAGTGCACGATCTAAGGTTTCAGCACTGTCCAGAGCATCTGTCAGCTCAGAATATATGGTCCAGTTGAGTCCGAACAACCATCATCTGTGGTTTAGGTAGGTCCTGCCCTCTGCGGAACGGGAACATCCCACGGAGTGGCGGAGTTGGGCATGCGTTGACTCTGTTATCTACACATCATAGTTTGGTCCTTGTCAGAGTCCTTTTCATCCTCACACTTCACACTCCATTTTTCTGCTTCAACATCAACTTCAGCTGCTCACAGCTCCCATGAGAACCAGATACACTCTACATTACTCACTTCTGTCAGTGGTCATAATGTTATGGATGATTAGTGGAACTTATTTATACTAGTTGAAGTAAGTTTTGGAGACCTTTCAACTCCTCCAACCTCTTTCCAGGCACCACAGAGGCACAGTGAAGCTGTGAATGGCACAGTGGAAGTTGAATGCTTGGACAGGCCTAAAGAATGTAATGGCACCCCCCTGCTGTCTGAGTGTGCTCTACAGCAGGTGAAGGACGACCTTCAGCTCCACCTCTGTCTATCAGCACTCTTCACACTGCCTGTCATGGTCAGCACACCCTCACTTATCCACTGGATCCGCAACCTAAGGTAAAGTGTTAACAGGACATGAACACATCATGAGTATATTAAGGACATTAAAAGGATCTGTAGTACTTAAGTGCCTCTGAGCAAGGCTGTGTTTCCATCATATGTATGTATAAGTGCTACTTATTACATGCACAATACGAAGGCATCACAGCCACAGCAGCTTATTTTTTAATACCTGATTTGCCCGGATCACTGATGCCAATCAGGACCTCCATGTTCACTCTGTGCCCTCTTGGGTTCCTTCAGCTTCCAGATTCCTCTCACAGTCCGAAGCCCAGCACATTTAGGTTAAGTGATCAATATAAATTACCCATAGACACCTGAGTGTCAGTGTAAATGGCTGTTTGTCACTGTATGTCAGACCTGTGACGTTGAGCTGTGCAGGGTAAGCCCCACCTTTGCCCAATGTCAGCTGTTACCAACTCCAGTCCCCCACGATCCTGCATGGATAGTGCATAATTGGACCTTGAGATTTTTTTATATAATATGTAATAATTATTGTCTTAGGTTTCAGAGTGATTATGCAGTCAGGGTTTGTCTCAATAGATTCTGATCTCAGTGAACAACATAAAGATTTAATTTGCCCTGGAACCCACACACACACACACACACACACACACACAGACCAAACAATGTGTGTATGTGATGCATCATGATTAATCAGAATGCAGAGGGTCAGACTCAGAAGAAGGGGAAAGAAAGCTAAGTTAAATGTGTACATTATTATGATATTATGAAAAATTCAACTTTATTTTGAGAACGTTGCATATGGCAGATATTATCTAAGGGCCACATCACTGTCCCCAGTTATTATCAATCAGTATTTATTTTATATAAACCACATCAGAATTTCTCTGTTGTTATTCTGTTTCAAAATGATCAATACATAGGAAAAAAAGTCAAACAAATGTCCAAAATAATGTAGACGTGCCTTCCAACATGAGGAACTCTGTTTAACCTAGAATCTGATCCTCTTTAGATACTCCACCCAGCTGGATCCTGACCCTTGCTGGCCACACATTGTGCCTCTAATAACTGTGTACATGCTGCTTATTAATGGCAACACTTTAAAGCTCTGCAACAGGTAGGATCACATCATCACCAACAATTATTATGATTCCTTATGAGCTTTGTAGTCCTGTAACTGAGGAATGTTTCTTCCTCTCTCTCAGCAAACTCCTGCCTCTGACTTCCTGCCTCCCTCTGCCCTTGGCCATCACAATGGTGATCTTCTCTCCACTTCACCTCTACAGAGTCACCTACTTCGTGCTGGCGACACTCATCCCCCTGGTCCTGTGTTGTCTACTCTGACGGTACCTTCATCTCTGCCATGAAAAGCCTTGCTCTAAGTTCCAGTCTGACTCACTGCAGTGGGTTCAGCCTGATTTATGTCCTCAAAAACTTCCGTGGAGCAGAGCCATAGACATACATAGCTTGGGGAACTGCCTGCTCAATGTTGGCACTAGAAGCTCTACGGCAGTTACACTACATTTTTAAATGAGAGCATGTAAATGCCTTGGAACATTTGGTGCAAATATGACTCTGTTGGGTTGACCTGAAACCAAGTTTGCCTTACTTTGTATATCTATAGCTCTGCCTTCAAGGAGCAAGAACTCCACAACCAGTGAAGCTACTGATACTAGAGATTCTCAACAGGGTGTTACTGCAAAAATGTTTGTTTTTGTTGTATGTCTGGAGTGGCATTGCTCACTGTGGTCACTTTGCTGTCATCTCTCACACTGCCTTGCTGCTTAGCAACGACTTCGTTTTTTGTAACTGTCAACTGTCACTGTACTATTCCATCAGACAAATTTTTCGATATATGACGACTGCAGCATAATGAAGATTTACACTGGAAGAGTGTGCAGGTTCCAATGTGACTCTTACTTTTCCAGTAATTAACATTACTCGGATGATTTATGAGCTGCTCCATGTTCTCTAGGAGAGAGTGGTGGGGCTAATTTAGAGAAAGGTGTACAGGCTGAAATACGCAGTATCCATTGACAGCCACAACAGCACAGCTTGTGTTGTGTGTCATCGTGGCAAGCAGCTGCTGGAGGCAAATTAATAAAGGTGGTTTAAGTAATTTGGCAGGTGACTGACTACCTGTCTGATATGTCTGCCTGTATATGTAATATCTGTCAGTATGTATTTAGCGTCACTTCCTGCAAGATAGTGTCCTGAAGCATTACAGGTGTGTATTTGAGATTAAACAGAAGGATGAGTTTGGCAGTGGGTCTGATCGGACCCATGAGAGAAGAGTATTCATCTGATGATGTAGTTTTGGCACCCACACCTACAACTGATATCAGGTTGAGAGCTGGTTCTCAGGTGTGAAAAAAAAATAGGATGCACTGAGGACACATTTACTTAAGAGATTGTCATCTACTGACATCTTCTACCACAGTCTGATGAGCAGCAAAGACCACTGGATACTCTTGCATTCACATAAAAACTGCTGAGCACTCCTGTAATAATGTAGTTGACAACGAAGTGCTCATGGATCAGAATGGTGATGCTGGTGTGAGCTATCATTAGGTGGTCTCCAGTTTTGGGGTGGCAAATTTATTTGTTTTTTATTACAATGATTCACTCTCATCACCTGACTGTATGTAACAGCAACCGTTAAAAAGCACCAATCAGTCTCATGAGCAGAAATGATATTCACGCTTTTTCCTGCTAAATAGAAATGAGCTACATTGGTGCTGTGCACCTGTAAAAGCTTTAACTCATGAAAACTATGTTCACCTGCACTCTGCACCACCACTAATATCATCAGTGCAATGACTATACTGTCATACTCATTCTTTTTTTTTTTGCTGCTCTTAGTTCCTCTGTCACAGAAATATTCTCATCTTCAAACATGTTTGCTCTTTTCTCTTAGCATGGTCAACCTTACAAACACTTATTACATGCTAACTGGCTGCTGTGCATGTTGGTGTTGTCAGGACAGCAAGAGTTGTCATCTGTCACACAAAAATAAGCAGATGGCAGTGGCTTATTGCCCAATATCTAATTAATTCAAAAGAGGCTAAAGTGTTAGCATTTAAAGTGTCCAGTGGGAATGGATGTTTTTCAATAATATGAAAAATTTGGTGGTACTTCAGAGGACTTGCTGTGATCTTCCTGCCTACTCCAGTCTGTCTCTATGTGCCAAATATATATAACAGCAAGTTAAATCTGGTTACAGTCATTATTCTACTTACAAACATTCTTTTACAATCATTCAGAGAGGGGAAAAAACAAAGAAACAGACAGAGCTGTAAAAATTGTGTTCGGAACGCTCCTCCAGCCGGCCATTAGCTCAACACTGTAGCCTTCGTCCCTCAGCATCTTTGTACTTGTGTTAGTGCTAGGACGTGCTCTGTTACAAATGAAAAACTTACAAACAATTCAGGATGCAAACGGCAGTTTGAAACGTAACTCGTTCAGATGTTGCGGAGTCTGTACACTGAAAGTTGATGCCTGTCCAATTTTTGTATGCTGACCTGTCTCATTAGCAAATTTTTATGCCTCCACTGTGCCTTAACCACAGACACAGTCGCCTACAATCATAACAACGCTCATAACTTGGTCAGCATAATGCAGAAGAAGGTATATGTTGTTGTAAGTGGGTCTTAAGTGAGCCTGGCCAAAGTTACAGTTAAATTCATATGAATAATATTTTTAAATCCATCAGAAGTGCAGTTTGTTTGCCTTTGTGATGTTACAGTGCTCGGGAACGTAAGCAAGTCTGCTTCATGTGTACAGTGAGGACTCCACCATTTCTGTCTTTTAAAACCAATGACAAACCTGCTGCTCAGATGTCAACCACACACAGTGAAAGAAGTCGTAATGTTAAGAGATGTGACCAATTAAATGTCTTTAGTTCATGTACAACAACGTGGATATTTTGCAGCTTGCAGCAAGTTAACATTTTTAAGTCATGAAGAAGACAAAGGGTTGGAGGAGTTGGAGTTGTTCTGTGGTGTTTGTTTGCTTGTTTTGTTTTTTCTGTCAACAAAAATCTGAAAAAGACCAAATAGTCTGTGGTTCTCATCCCCAAACCACAATATAGATCCAGATCATAACCTGGACTCAGCTGGACCTTAACACTATGAAAATGTCTAATTCTTTGATGCCAAGATCCAGTCATCTGAGTAATTGATAGAATATATTGAACATTTATCTACACGTTTCAAGAAGAGGGACAAAATAAACCCTGGCTCTGCTAAATTTATTGGATTAGCACAAATTTTTGGTGAGCATCCTGTTTGATGCAAATTTTTTTCTGTAAATTTTCTGTTAACAGGATATTTGCATTAGCTTGAAACCATTTTTCACTAGAAAATGCATCTTCATTTGGTGCTCTAATGAATATTAATAGCAGAGAGAGAGAAGAGACTCTGTGTGTGTGTGTGTGTGGATAGATAGATAGATAGATAGATAGATAGATAGATAGATAGATAGATAGATAGATAGATAGATCGATCGATCGATCGACGGACCATGTCAGCCAGTGCAGGGGAATAAGATATATCAGGCTTTGAGAAACACACTTTTCTTCAGGATTAGTTCATTGTTTGTTGACAGAGCAGGACAATGTGTGCTAAGCAGAGGACATCATGTTTGATCTCATGGACTGTTTGGGTTTAAATGGAATGAACCAGATGTTCTGTCACTACAGATCGCTATCCATTATGTAGATTTTTGCAATGAAAACTCTTTCTGTGTCGTGGAGGGTGTGGTGTGTTGTTATGGCATTTAGCCTGAACATTTTTTTTTTTTTTCTCAATACAGTTTTTATTGCCAATTACTTCTTAAGCCAGATAACTATAGCACTCTTCTTATTATTACAGTTTAATTGGACACTATGTCTCATATTCAAACCGATTCCAATATAAAAAAAAAAAAAAATAATAATAACTTATTATTTTAAGACATTAGAAATTAGTCGTACAGCCAATACATGTTGTGATATCTGAAGATTTCCTTTGGGAAACTGTAGCAAATGATGCTAAAACATTAGGTTTTGCTGTTTTGTTAACTTATACACCTCTCTTAAAACTGTGTCTTAATGTTCTGGCTTATTGCTACATCCTCTTGCTGTTGCTCACACTCTCCATGCCAGTGAAGCGGCTGCTGTGCCTTCCTGTTCTCTTGTGTTTGCAGCAGTGCATCTGTAATGTACCTGCCAGCTGGTCTAAAAGCAGTCACTCCTCAACATCAGTGAACTGGCTCAGTAATAAAAAGTGAATGTAATTTTACTTGACTGTTATCATACACTAGTAAAACTAGAGCTCTGCATGACCTTTTAATCATTTGATAAATTAATTAGGGACCAGTCCAGCTTAACCCTCCTTGCCCCCCCCCTCCCCTCCCCTCCCTGGGCTAGTAAACAATCATGTCACATGTTCTGCAAAGACACCACAGCTCCTCCCACTGTGAATGCATCTGCACTGAATATTTACTTATGTGTGTTTGACTTTGTACATGCCAGTGGTGTAAGTGATTGCATTTCTGTGCACTTGTCTTTCTGGTGCAGTCTTAGTGCTTTGACCCTCCTCATTGTAAATTGGAGGCATACAAAACTTTGTAGAACAAACCAGTAGAGATGAGGATTATGTTTCATATAAATGGAATTGTGATTAATATCGGTGTTCACTGTGATGTCGCTTCAGATGTTCAGATGGGCTTTCTTACAAATCTATGCTTTTAGCATTTTTCCACACAAATTTACATTTTTTGAGATATTAGCTGTGTAAAGTGAGCTTTGTGTGAAACTGAATACAATCTCTGGTTTGAAAAAAACAAAAACAAACAACAACAACCAAAAAACGAAACATAAAATAAAACAGTTCTTTCTTAAAAAAAATTTCCGGGGTTATTGAGTTGGGTTGAAAGCTTTAAAGTTAGACTGGGATAAACGCAGGGAATCCGAACTCTCGGTTTCATTAAACCTCAAGTTAAATACTGCCATTTTGAAACCAACACATTAACCAATGGTCTCTCATCTCAGAGCAGCTGTTAGAAATGCACATCAAACATGGATTTCAAAGATTTTAATAAAATATGCAGGGCAGTTATGTCAATTAAAACATCTGGGCACACAAAAAAGTTAAATTGTATAGTTAAATAAATGACAATGCTTCCAAAATATTGGCAAATCTCATGTTGGTTTTATTATATATTTTAGAACCCCAAAATTTCATGAGCAAAGCGTTTTTATTCGCATGTGTCTGTAAATGTCTGTTGACTTTTTGTCAGAAATAATTGGGATAGTTAAATGTAAATAAACATTTATTTCATTTTAATGCATGTCACGGTACTGCATTAAAAGTGGGTGATATTGCCATCTTTTCCACTTTTTTAACAGTTTAACATTCAGATATGCAGCATTGAAACCAGCGATCCCAGTGAAACATCAAAAGTCCAGATGCCTTTCAAAACAAATCATTTGTCATTGTGCCATTATTGTCTGTCCTTTTGAGTTCATGTTTTCTGTTTCCCGTGATATTTAATAGTTAATTTGATGGGCACCAGGAGAAATGCATCACAAGTGTCACTCAACTTTCCAAAAACTTAAGTAGCTTTTTTTGATTGATAAACCATAAAATTAGAAGTGAAGACTAAGTTTAGTTTAGAACAAACAAATGAATTCCTTTTGAGAATCAATTGTTACATAGTGATGAACCAATAAATCATAAACATTTTCTGATGTTGGTGCATCAAGGCGCAAATGTAGTGCAATACCGCAGTGTGACACATGGAAAGTTAACTCTGACATTAAGAAACGTAGCTGGTCCTATCACAACCTGTTAGTACAAATGTTAGTGTCAATCATCTTGGCTGTGAGACAGTGGTGGTCGTTTGTGCTCACTCTAATTAATCTCACCAAATAATGTTTTTTTTTTTGTTTTTTTTCAGTGTTTATCTGGTAATATTAAACATCATACAAAATGTAACTGCTGTCTGTAAGTGCTTTAGAATCTGGTAATAATATCAATATTTCCCTCATTTTGCTTCTGCCTAGAGTGACTTTAAAACGAGTAACCTCTAGCTCGCTGTTCCACATTGTGAAGAACTAGTCATTCCTTTGACATTTACTCTTGTAGGTGAAGGAAATTCACATCTAAGTGATGGTTCTTTTAATCAAATCTTAATTTCTATTTTCTGGGTCTGACCTGGAAGAGTATTTAATCCTCAGGTTTAGGCATTGTATCAAAGTTGATCGCTTTGGTGTTTTTTGTATTTTTCGCATTTTTTATCTGATGTCATTGTAAATCGGTAAACTGTGCAATTTTTGGCACCCTTGTTGTTGCAATAAAACCAAGAAAATTGGGGTTTTATTTGTTTGGGTTTTTTTTTATATGTATTAAATACTGTAAATATGAAAACACTCCATCCATCAAGAAATTCATAAAAACCCTAATTCATGAACTGTCAAATTTATTAGCTGTCAGGTCTTTTGTAACTTTGTAATGTCATGACTATACCGTCATCCCCGTCAGGCATGCCCCAAGAGTGACCCACCTAGATCGCCCATCTAACATTCATTTTGTTGTTTAACTGCAAATTACAAAAATGCTTAGTAAAATGTTGCAGCATTACTGAATATTAGACAGCCTTGCTAAAAAACTTAATATTAGATATCGCAGGCTAATGTTAATTTTCTCTGGCCCACTGTGGCTTAGTCTATCTGTTCTCTTTTCAACAGACTTCAGCAGTGAGGCTACAGTCTATGATCTGTGGTTGGTTTGTCTTAGTGTCAATCAGAAACCAGTCAGCCCATTAGAAGAGAGACACATAATGGATGGGATTTAGCCCGTACACCAGAAAGATATGCTCCTTTAGATATTAAAACACAAGAACTGTAAAATGTGGGACCTTAGAAGCAAACAGCCTTTGGGGTTTGGTAGGTGGGGTATAATTAAATACATTTTTTCTCAATATGCTCTCAGTATTAACGGTGATTTAATTCTAATTAGCAGAACTCCATAGTGGTATGAGCTCACAGCAAAAAGAGGGTTAGACTCCCCAGCCTGCAGCCTTTCTGTGTGAAGTTTGCATGTTCTCCCTGTGTCTGTGTGGGTTTCCTCCCACATCATATTTGGGTTAACTGGTGACTCTAAATTGTCTGTAGGTCTGAGTGTGAGTGGTTGTTGGTCTCTGTCTGCCTCTGTGTGTTGGCCCTGTGATGGACTGGGGACCCCTCCAGTGTGAGCTGGGGATTGGCTCCAGCGACCCCCGTGACCCGGAAACGGATAAGCAGTAAAAGATAATGAATTAATAATTAAAATTCAAAAGTAATGGAGCCCCTGCCGCAGCATAAACGAACTCAGCCAATCAGCTCAAGTTAAGTTCAAACTTGACCACTTGGAAACACGACAAACCACACCACAACTAAAAGGTAAAAAAAAAAAAAAGACACCCAATAATGTCAGTTAGTGGGGCTAGCACATCGTTAGCATTACCAGGTATTTCATTAGCCACGTTAGCTCATTGCTAATGACCTACCTCCGGGTTTTTCTTCCCCCTGGTGGTCAAAAACAGTAGCAGGAGGGGTTAAATTTCATAAAAGCTGATGTAGGCAGGACCGGAGGAAAACTGAACGGTTTCACCTTCTTCACTGTAACCAGTTTCCTCCACCTACTCCCAAACGCTGCCGTCCGTAGACTTGGATCAGCTGATCCCTGAGGTTGGATTACTTAGCTGCGGCTGTGATGATCGCTGCGGTCCTCATCGTGAGCTCAGGCTGTTTGAATGAATCTCAGGGCTGCTGCCCCTCCACCGACCGACCACCAGGGAGCTCCATGTACCTGCCAACACGCAACTGAGCCCGCAGCCTGCGGCAGTACAAGGTGTGAGAGCACAGCACTCCTGAGTACATGTTGATCTATGACAGTGCCTTTACTCAGGAACAGCCATTGATTTTAAATAACCATATTTTATGTTCAACAAAAAGTTGATCAAAATTATGGTTATTTAAAAAGATGGGGTGATGTAACACAACGGATCCGTTCAGAGTTATATTACATCACCCCATCTATGTTTAACAACACCTAAAAGCAAAATTCTCCTTTACAGTTGTGGCGCTAATATCAGAATATGTCACATTGATGATGTGTTTTCTGTATAAAATCTTAATCTGCAAAAGTCAAATTAATGTATTAATATAATGTATTAATGAATTAATGCAGGTTTATATATATATATATATGTGTGTGTGTATATATATGTATACACACACACACACACACACATACATACAGCTAGAACATACAGATATATATGATTCAAAATGACACTCAAGTCCAGCCCAAAGTAAACGCACTTGCAGCTACAGGTTGATCGCATCCTGTGCCATTTCTCAGTTTTTCTGCGGGTCGAGTCCTGAGTCACTGCCCACTCTGGCATTTTCCCACATTAATATGCAGCATGTATATATGTTATCGACAGAAATCCACATCTCAGGATCTACAATCCATTTGAGTAAATCCCTCCCCCTCAGCAAGGAGAGTCACTCCACTGCAAGTAAGCAAACATTACGCAATCCTCCGGCAAGAAGGGTTTGTTCCTTTTAGCCTGACAGCGGTTGCATGCTCTGCCCAGTCAGGTTTTGTGCATCAGCCGGGACGGGTGGGAGGACGTCGGGACTGACTGCAGCACATTGCGATGCAGAAAGGGGGGGGGGGGGGTGTATAAGGATGCGATGCATGCCTGAAGCCTACATCGGCGGTAGCAGCAGCAGCAGCTCCCCCCACCCCCGTGCGGACAAGTTGCAGGGAGGTGGTGTCCGTACTTGATGCGCACACCTCTGGAGTCTGCTGCCAAGGAGGGCCGTGGTGTCTCTGCAGCGCCGCAGCTTTTCAGAGGGATGCCATCTCAATACGTGCCTCCGAGCCCAAAGCTGCCCTGGCTCGGGATCTGAGAGGGAGAGGGAGGGGGGGGGGGTGGCTAGCACGGCACCCCGCCCGTCTCGCCTCATTTGGACTGCAGGGATAACGAGCTAAGCCGTGATATCCCCGCGCAGAAGCCTCTGAGCAGGTGCTGGCGGCGGCGCTGCCATCGCTAGTGCACCGCTTGGCTCCATCCCGCACCTCTGCGCCAAAGGTAAGCTCTGCCACTCAGTGCGCGGTCAGGACCGGGGATACCGTGTGGATATAGGTGTTCATGGCTGCCAGGACCGGTGGTGATAATGATGGTGATGATGATGGTGCTCAAACGGAGGATTATGTCATTAAATATCTGCAACGTTGGCTGATGCGTGTCGCGTTCTGCTCGTCTCAAAGAGGATGATTGATCGATTTCTGGATTCGTCTATGCGTCTTGTGAAAGAGATGCATAAAAAGAAAATGACGTAGGGAATTCCCACAGTAATCCAATAGGAGGGATGACACCTGCACATTCTGCCAGTGCGGTCCCTATGTGGCCTGCTCGGTCATGTGCGCCAAAGTTCGTGCGCACACATCGATTTGAAATAATTCAACTTGGAGACAAACTGTTATGTAACGTGATTTTTGCTGACGTGCTTTCGTTATAAGTGGGGGTTACCTTCACGTCTCTCTCTGTTCCTGGATGCCCGGCAGTCCTGAAAGTGGCCTGTGTTTACAAAGAATTTTACAATCAACCCTAATGAGGTACTGTAATCCAACCATATAGACCTGCAGTGCCTTTGCTTAATTCTCTCCTGAGATCTTATAATGCATACGTCTAATGCTATGTACTCCCATTGCGATCAGCTTTCAGTTTGTAAACTTGCTAAGCTGCAAACATGCCACATATCCTAAAAACAGGATACATAAAGCAAATCTGTTGACAACTGAGAGTAAGCAGAGATACAACTTTGCTTAATTTTACCTCTGTAAATCATCACCATACCAAATGTCCTCACTTGACAGAATTTGACATTAGGGATTGTGATGTGGTTCAGGTTGTGCACAAAACCCACAATGTCAGTCACAGCTGATAGCCACTGAGAAAGTTTTTTTGGTTGTGGATGAAGGCAAGAAACATAAGCGTGTCTCCAAAGTTAAGGGAAGCAGGTGAGAGAATGCAAGAATCCTTTTTGACTACACCACTTAATGGTCCTACATTTGAATCTCAAGTGTTTTATATGAAATGTTGGGTTCATGTGCACTGGGCTTGGGGCGTGGCTGACTGGCAGTTACTGCTTTGTTGTGACATCACAAATTAACAAAAGTCCTGACAGTTTATTTTAAGGCTCAGAATCTGAATGTAGGCTGTGTGGACTGAGACATCAGGTACTTTCACTGTATTTATGTTGAACCTAGATCTGATTTGTAATATTTTTACAATTTTGGAGTTTTAATACATGTAAACATGTTTCCTATGTTCTAAACATGTAGGAAAAAGTCACCATACACCTGAGCAGATCCTCTTTTTTTTAACACATTATTCCATTATCTGCCAAGCATTTAAATGCCCCAGTCACCATGAGAATCTGTCATGGCCTCTCCTGTGGTGAAGACCATTCATGCTCTAATCAGATGTCCTGGTGTGCACAACATATTCTTGAATGGCAGATCTCCTAGATTCCTTTGTTAGTTATGTTACACCTGTTACACTAGGTCAACTCACCTTCTTATGATGCGTATGAGTACATGTCATTTGATGTGTTATTTCAGCATAGGTCCATCATAGTGGAGGTCTGTTCAGCCAGAGGGATTTAGGACCCCCAGGTGGGTATGCAGGGCCTTTAAAAATGATTATTTTCTTAGCAGACATTTTGGCCGGTCATAGCAGCAAGAGGTGCTACTAACAACGTAAATGATGGCTCTTTCTGTTCCATGGAGGCCCAGACAGTGAGCCAGCATGCACAATCCAAGGATGCTGAAACCGAGGCTGCTAAATGACATTCAGCTGCAACAGTTTTTATGTTTGGCAGTATTGACAGTATTGACAGTATTGTTAAAGTTCATGTTTAACACCATGAGATGTCTTGATCTCTCCTGCAGCAACGTGTCCTCATTAACTGATTCATTCTGGCATAGTCCAGGTATTTGCTTATGACAAGCAAAAGTTCTGCAGTCAATGCAAATCAGATACCTGAAAACTAAATCTAATTCAAAATTTGCTCTTAGGTTAAAATTGCAATGCCCGCAACGTGAGAAGCATACTAAACCTATACTTTAATTAATAACCCGCTATAATGCATCTGTTGGCATCAGACAGAATTGGTGCTTTGTGTAGACAGACAATGTGACTTTGAAAATCGACTTATTTTGCTAAATGAAACACTGAGCTTTCCTAAGTAGGGTGCTGAAAAGCCTTAATGCAACTTTTTTTAAAGAAAGGAATTAAATCAGAGCAGGGCTGAATCATACATAAAAGTAATGTTATGATTAATTTGGCAGCTATGGGAGGGGCGATATAAAACACAGTTTTAGTTGGGATGGTCACGTATGGATGTTATTTTCACTGAAGAAAATTGAAAAATGCTAATGGTTTTTAGTGGGTTGTGTACAAAACAAACAAGATTCTTTATCTGTGTAGAATATGATTTATTGACTAAACTCCACCATGTTTGGTATACATTCTGTTATGGTCTGACACATTTTGTCTTATCAAAGACATTGCAGCTATTTAATTTTGAGTATTTCCCTAGACCATATTCAGGATGGTGGAGCAGTGGTTTACACTGTGGTCTGAGTTAAAAACAAATTTTTAGTCTGGCATTCTTGTTCTTCACTCTAATTGCTGGATTGGCTCCTGCCCTCTCACGACCCCTAAGGCTCTACAGCAGAGGTCTCTGACTACAGTTCTGGAGAGCTATTGTCCTGCATGTTTCAGATGTTTCCAACATACCCGATTCAAATGATATCCTCCATATCAGACCTCAGCAGAGCTTGATGGCGAGCTGACGAGTTGGAAACCTCTGCCCTATAGCCTCCGAAGATAGGTGGTATAGATAATGAATGAACAGACAAGGTGATATTGCAACTGGAGTAATAGTTTGATGAATTGCTCTGCTTTAGAGTTTGAGTTACTCTGCTTGCAGTTTGTTACATGTTATGGCTCAGTGTACTGATGATGTGAAAATGTGTTTGATTATCATAAAACAAGAGCATTAGTACAAGTACAATCTCACTGAATTCTGTTTTGTGACCTTTGGTGATACTTCTGGCTGTACGTGGGAATTGCAGGCTCGTTTCAGTCCCACTTGTCTGATTTCTCACCCAGGAGGATTGGCTTGATCCTTTATGTATAGCTCATTATTTACATGCCATTAACACTTAAGTGGCTTAAAAGTTGTTTAAATTATCTTACCACACAAAAGTAGAATACTGTAATATTAGATAAACTTCATTTTATGTTATTTGGTACTTGGTCTTTATCAAAGCTATATGATGTTTAGATTAAGTAAATGTAGCATTTCAAACAATTTCTGCTGTGCTCTTCTTTCCTTCAAAATCCAGTATGACATTTTTGGTTTGAACACTGTGGAGTGTCCTCCTGAATTTAGAACATAGTTTATGTGGGTTTAAACAGTGTGCACTGGCTGTGCAGCCTGAATTTGTAATGACTGACCCTGCTTTTGCTGCTCTAAATAGAATTGACTCTTGAATATGGGTTGAAAACATAAGAAGAAAATTCTGTTCTGAAGCTTTGATGCTTTGAGAAGACCCAGTATATCATGGTGTAGTGTACAGCTTTTGATTCCATTCATAAATGAATGTACAACCCACATCCCCATTTACAGAGAGGTCAGTGTTGTAATCTTGAAGAGGGCCACATCAATCAGTTTCCTGGCGTAAATGCTGTTTTCACCATGTTGAGGCCTGTCATGAAGGGATACCTCCTGGAGAGTGACTCATCACTCTAAAGCCATGTGTTTAAAGAAATACCCCGAGTGGGACAGAGCTGCACTTCTGGGTAGTGGGTGCCATCTCTGTAGCTTGTTCTCTTACAATGAGTCATCCTCCAGTGAGGCTTCCCTGCAGTGAGTTGGAGTCAGATGGAGAATTTTTAGGTTCATCTGGAGCCCAGTGTCTGTCTTTGTGAAGAGGATATGTTTTTAGCTCCTGAGTCAGAACAACTGTTATGTTAGCATGGATGACCATCTTGGTTTCTGGCTTTGTTGAGCGGGAGTTAATTTGTTTTCGTGTGTAAAGCTTCTTCTTGCTAGTTGTGTGTTTTGTACTTTGCTTTATGTGTCAGGCAGGCACAACAAGACCTCACTGCCACTGTGTGTGTGTGTGCCAGCTCCCCAAGGTGCCCGTTCTGTCAGACTGCAAAGTGCTGCAGTCACCTCAGCAGGGGCACAGAGGGGTTCCTCTGCTGACACCAACACATGGACACGCACACATGCACGCACAGACAGAGAAACGGTGAGTGAGTGAAGAAGGAATCCCTTCGCTGACATCACACCATCTAAAGATGACAACACATGTCCAGTTGGCCAAAACACCTAGGCCGAAACTAGTCAGTATTTCCATTATTGAGGATTTTCTTCATTATTATAATCTATGATTATAATGATACAGGATAAAGATGGAGGGTCATGGCCAAAAATAATGGCACCCTTACGCTTCTGTCAGATAATGCACCACTTTTCCCATAAAATCATTGCTCTTACAAATGCTTTCCAGTTCACATGTTTATTTCTTTTGTTTACATTTAAATTAGAAGAATATTCCAAACAAAACTCCAAAAATGGGCAGGATGAGATCATTTTCACCCTCAACTTAATATTTGTTACCACATCCTTTAGAATGGAGGACTGAAATGAATCTCTTCCTATAACTATGTAATGTTTTCTCACACCGATCTACTTGAATTTTGGCACTGATTTTTTGGCAAACTTATCCAAGTTTTTCAGATTTCATCGATGCCCTTGTCCTATTGACATTTTGATATCTCTCCACAGTTGTAATGGATTCAGGTCCCACTTTATAGAGAACAAAATGAGGCATTTCAACAAACGAACATGTTTCCTCTGTTAAAACAAACAAAGCAATATTCTGAGTTTTTATTAAAGGTCAAGTTTATTCTGAAGGCAGACCTCCAGATGGTTTTTGATTATAAGTTTTATATTAATACAGTAAAAATATCAAAGGTCTCAGTCCAAAGAGAAATGCTCATAGCCTGTCTCCAGAAAACTAAGTTTCAAAACCAGCTGTGAGGACCTCTGTGATGTCACAGCAGACCAGTTACCACCCTCAGCAAAAGCCCCACCCACCTCAGATCGTCCCTTCTGATTGGCTGATGAACCTGTTGTTACTAGAGCTCCAGAGGGAAACCCGAGAGAGGAGATGTAAGGAGATGGTTTTTGACTTTCAAACCACAGAAATACCTTTGATGGTGGTCATCACTTAAGATAAAGCACTTGAGGAGTATACGATATAGACCTTTAACAGTAGGTGTGAGGACAGTGTATGTGAGATTGAGGCTAAAACACATTTTTAATGAACGTCATTCAGTGCAACAGTGATAGTGATGTGTTTCATGGCATGGTATCAGCCCACGGTATGGTCTATGTGGTGTAGAGGAATAGATCATATCACAGTCACCCTTCGATAAATACATTATCACTATTGATCAGTTTCTGCTAATCAACCAGAGACTGAATTATTTCTTTAAAAGTAACACACACTCGTGAGCATTTCATGGTTTTGTCATTTGTCTCTGTGTGTGTGTGCGTGCAAAAGAGAGCTGTAGAGTGGTGTCTGTCATGACTGTGACATGGGTCATTAGACAAGACAGACTTTCTCAGCTTCTGTGGTGCCAAAAACAGGCCTGTTACAAAGCATGGCGTCACTGTATACCTCAACTTTGAAACCTTCTCCGACATGCAGTTTTGTGGAGAAAGGCCTTCTGACAAGATAGAAGGGAACAGCAATCCAGCATATGATGCCATGCTCCATCAGATCTTCAGCTGCAGATGTGTGCAGAACTGCACACTGGTGCAGAACACAAAAGCGTATCAGTTTCTGTTAACAGAACACTTCTCAGATAACCTGTTTTTGCAAGACTGGTGTCAAATTTTGCATCATCCCAGAGAATGGCTAGAATTAGAAACTATGTTTATTTGTTTGTCTGTCTACCAATCAATCACTAATCCCACATCAGGTCAAGGCGCTGCATGGGAGCTGAACTGTTATTATAATGGGATGCAAGAATATTTTAGCAGAAAGGGCATTGGATTCACTCAGGGTGGCATTAGTTCGGCCTCCAGTTCCACTGTTAGGAATTTTGGAGTAATTTTTGATCAGGACATGTCATGTTATGTCATGTTTGTCCCTCATATGAATCAAGTCTCTAGGACAGAAACATCCTGTTTCAAGAGGATGCAGAAAAACCAGTTCATGTATTTGTTACCTAAAGACTGGACTGCTGTAGTTCATCACTATCTGGATGTCCCAACAGTTCTCTGAAAAGCCTTCAGTTGAGTCAGAATGCTGTTGCACAAATAGTAACAGGAACTAGAGAAAGAGATCATGTTTCTCCTGTGCTGGCGTCTCTTCATTAAAAGTAAAAGTGAAATTCAGCGTAGAATTTGGGCCTGGTTCTGCTTGAGTTTTCTGCCTCTTAAAGGAAGTTGCCACCGTCACCAAGTGCTTGCTCATGGGGGGCTCTGTTGGGTCTCTTTAAATAATTTAATAAATAGTTTGGCCTAGACCTTCTCTATGTAAAGTGCCTTGATGTAACTTTGTTAGGATTTGCCGCTATATAAAAACAAGAAGAAGATAAGAAAAGTAAGAACTTAATATCCTTCTCCTAACAGACAAAGCTCCATCATAACTCAGAGAGCTCATAGTTCCTTATTGTCCCAGTAGGTCACTTCACTCTCTGGATGTAGGTGTTTTGTGGTTCCTGGAGTCTCAGAGAATAAATCAGCAGGCAGATCTTTCAGCTATCAGGCTCTTCTTCTATGGAACCAACCCCCAATATCGGTCCGGGGGGGCCGACTCACAGCTTTAAGATCAGGCGGAAAACCTTCCTTAATGACAAAGCCATCAATTAAAAATGTAAGGTTTCATTAGTGTTTTGTTTCTTTATTATTATGCTGCTATACGCCTGGACTGCTGAGGGTTACACTGAGCACCTCTCTCTCTCTCTCTCTCTCCCCCACGCATGTACATTACATCATTACGTCTCTAACTTAGTCTCTTCCTGTAGTCTGTGTTTTGTCCCTCCTGTCCAGGTTTCAATCACTGTATGTTTTGTATTTTCCATGGCATCTTTTACCTCCTGTTCTCGTTCTCCTTCCATCCCTCTACTGAGTCTCCCCTCCTCTCCTTCCCGCTCGCTCTCACTGCCTCTGCATCTCTGTCTCTCTCAACCCAACCGGTCGAGGCAGATGGCTGCCCCCCCTCAGTCCGGTTCTATTTGAGGTTTCTGCCTCTTAAAGGACGTTTTTTTGTTGCCACTGTCACAAATTGCTTTCTCTTGGAGGGATTTGTTGGGTCTCTGTAACAACTCCATAAAGAGTTTGGTCTAGACCAGCTCTATGTGTCTTGCTTTGCCTTAATGTAACTTTGTTGTGATTTGGCGCTGTATAAATATATTTGATGCAATTTGATTTCTTTTGAGCAAGTCCTGATTTTTTAACGCCTCCTCCTGAGGTCATGTTTTGGTCTGCGCTGTTTGTAGCTGGTAGAGACTCTGTTTGAGTGGAACTTGTGCAGCTACAACATCTCCCACTACATGTCAGTTTTAGACAATGCCTGGTGAATATTTGAAGGGGGGTTACTTGGACCACAGGGACACTTACATAACAACTCAGCAGTTACATTTACACTTAGTCTTGTTTCTTCTCCAGCCCAGTAAGACTCTGCTTGTTTATGGAAATAGCCTATCCCTGCTGGTGCTGTATGACTGACCGTGAGGCCATGTGCACACGTGATCAGGATTTAAGTGTCCCTGCATCTGTGATGAAGGTTTTATTCTGTCATAAATCCCTGTATGTGGGCTGTGTGTGTGTGGACCCACGGTCTGGTAATCTTGTCAAGTCAGGAACGTCCAGGCTTTCCTCATGTCAAATGCATCAGATCTTGTGTCAATATCAGTTATCCACTGACACAGCCAGTTTACATGCATCAGCACAAAGGCTACTTCATAATTTCTTGTTTACCTGTCAGTTCAAAATGCAAAGTGAATTGATTCAAATGTTTCAGAGCCGCATAGTTTTTCACACGACAACTTCTGTACATTATGCACTGTTTTCAGCAGCGTCTGGTGAAACAATTTTTCTGTTTGCAATGTGTTCAACGAAAGGTTAACCATCTGAACCATTGTAATCTCAAATGGATGTGACAGATTCATACTCAACTATGTTTAAACCTTAAAGTGATATTATGCCAAGCTAAAGCTGAGAATATACCAGTAAGCAAATGAGAATACTGATACCTGAAATAAGATGTCTGCGTGGGTTTCCTCTGGGTACTCCAGTTTCCTCCCTCTGTCCAAAGACATGCATGTACAGGTTAACTGGTGTTGTTAAATTGACCGTAGGTGTGAATGCGAGTGTGAGTGGTTGTCTCTGTGCTTATGTGTTGGCCCTGCGATGGACTGGTGACCTGTCCAGGGTGTACCCCACCCCTCGCCCAATGTGTGCTGGGACTGGCTCCAGCAGCCCCACAACTCGGATACGGGTAAAGTGGATGAAGATGAATGAATGAATGAATGAATGAATGAATAAATGTCTTGATAGTCATAATTTCACAAAATTTGTATTGGATGTACCAACCAGCTTCACAGGATTTAGTTTCTCTCAGTGCTTACCTGAAATCTTTCATGTTTTTATTGATCCAAAGAGTAAAATGCTGGACCTTTCATACGAAGCCAGTTACATTTACCTGAACAAGACCATATATCTAAAAATATAACAATCTCACTTATAGCTAAAACGCAGTTGTTTGTGGTTTTTACGTACTGTATTGAAGCAGAAGTGGTTTGTGTGCACAGCGGCAGGAGGGCAGAGAGCATGTTTAAGTAACTAAGAAATAGTTGCAAACGTACATACCAAAGACACTGCATCAGTGAAAGGCGCAGGTGAACAGGAGATGAGTTTTTGTCCAATCGTGTTGCTGCAGCAGAAGCAACAGTGACATTGACAAAGTTCTTGGAGTCCCTTCAATTCAAGGTCCTTAAAACTCCTGAGTGCATAACAATGTGCATGTTCATTACAGTTTCAGGATTTAAGTGACAATATCATGGTCGCTGTCTATCTGCGCAGTCCTACACCAAACTGCAAAAAAAGAAAGAAAAAATCACAATGCTTTTGAAATGTTACTTGGTATTGGATGTGTAGCTGGGCAGCACAGCAGCATAGTGGTTATCGCTGTTGCCTCACAACACATAGTGTGTTTGGTGTGGATGTTCTCCCTGTGCCTGCATGGTTTTGGGCCTACGGAGTGGGAGAAAACTGGGTACTCCGGGTACCAACATCCAAAGCCATGCAATTGTCCGTAGGCCTGAGTGGGAGTGTGTCTGTCTCTGTGTGTTGGCCTTGTGATGGACTGGTGGCCTGTCCTGGGTGAACCCCACCCTCTTCCAGTGTGAGCTGGGATTGGCTCCAGCACCACTTCGGCCCAGAAATAGATGAGCAGTAGAAGTTGTATGAATGATGCGTAGCTTTAGGCATCAGCATTGATATTAGGCAGGGGAAAATACAAACCAGAACTAAGATCCTTTTAAACTGTAGGATACTTTTAATCTGGAAAACAACTTGTGTGTACCATTAATTCTATGGCTAGCACAATGAACTTGGGGCCAACAAATTAAAGACAACAGGATCAAATTTCTTGGCGCTTTTAGAAAAAGTGCTCACAGAGATTTGAACAGTCTCTTTTTCCCTGATGTTTTTCTTCTTACATTACTATCATAGTGAGCACAATAATTGCATATATTTCAAGTAAAATAAAAAAGGCACTTACAATAAGCGATTTGATTGGCTCATTTGAGGTGATGCTATGGATTAGCTGCACCTGCAGTCTGTAGCACAATCATCAGAGAAAAAAAACAATGCCCTGTGAAAATGATTACATTTTTTTAAGATATCAAACATTGGCCATAGATCCAGATAGAACCGTCATCCAGTCCATTCTCAGATTCCAGTTTGCCATTTGGGGATGCCTGGTATACAGTTACAAGTTATATATTTTTGTGATGTCAAACTTGAGGACAAATTGATGTCTAGATTGTGAGGTTTTCCATTTTTTGCAATCTAAAACCGTCCACTGAAGACAGTGACACAAACTGTGTATGCCACACACTGAGCCCTACAGAGGTTGCAAAGCATCACTGCACAGCTCAGTGTTTGAGACATATTCACAGTTAAAATACCAAAGATATCAGAGCTTAGCTCAGACTGCAGCCCACATAGTGTCAGATACATACTAGCTGAATATAACCAAACCTTTCTGCTTTGAATAAAAATAAAATAAAATAAAAAAAGCTTCTAAACCTGCTAGGAAGCAGCTGCCTTTGGTTAAATATACTCTGAAGTCACATGTCTTCCCTCCTTTAAGAGCAAGATTCCTATGGTTGAGACTGACAGCAGTCTCCAGGCAGTTCCTAAACTTGTTGATTGAAGAGCTTCTTTGGCGGGAGGCAGATACAGCTGCCTGTCTCCCTGCTCTGTTTTTACTGAGGCAGCCTGAACTGACAGAAATGTCAGAAATGAGATGTGCATATCTGTGTGTGTGTGTGTGTGTGTGTCTGTGTGAAGGTTATTTGGCTGATTTAAAAGTGTCTTTTTTTCCAACTAGCTAAGAGAAATAATGTATTTCAAAGTTTGGGTTTTTCTAAATCTTCTTGCAAGAAGCACATAAAAGCTGTGTGTTAATTCTTTCCTTTACAGGACACATCCATGTAGGTGTGGTCACTCATAGCCATCATAGACCACAAAGGCCAAACCGATTACCAGCCATGCCTTCTCATACTGTTGTGTCACCTAACAACCTGGAATACTGAGTTCCAGGGATTCAAAGGATCCTTCAGTCTTTCCATCTGAAACTGAAAAAGACAAATATTGCTTGCAATATACAATATACTGAGTAAAAAAACATGGATTTCATATTCCTCAATTGATTAATTACTATCATTTGAGATACTGTAGCTTATAGACTGATATTTTTGTGACATAACAGTATACAAGTATATATAAGCCAAATTGTAAATTTGTAAAATTGTAAAATTAACAAAAGGGTTAGTACTGTTGTTCCACAGCGAGACGGCTCTGGGCATTTCTGTGGAGCCTTGGGATAGACTGGTGACCTGCCCTAGAAATATAATGCCTTCCACTTTCCTATTATCACAAACCGACTGCCCCAACACTGCTGTGGTTGAAGGTTGTGAAGCCAGTGTACACGAACATTGCAACATGACTGAATGTGAGTAGTGAGTAGTAGAGTAGGTAGTGACTTAACAAACTTGTTGAGTTCCATATTTGGCTTCACTGGCATCATTTATTAGTTTGAAATAGTCCCACACTGCAATTTCGACCGTGTTATGTTTGTGCGTTTTGATTGTGCATTGCATTTAGGTACATTGGGCTTGTGGAATGGTCAGTTAACAACTCATTCACTTTTTTACCGCTTATTCTTTTCCGGATTTCAGGGGTGCTTGAGCCAATCCCAGCCAATGCTCCAGGCGAGGGCGGTGCACACACTGGACTGGTTGCTAATCCATCGCAGCATGGTCAATTTATCTAGTTTGAATGAATATGTTCTTTAAATCAATCCAAATTCCAAAATTTATTAAAAATTTAAATTAATTGCTACATCCCTACCTAGTACCTATTTCAGAAAAAAATCATGAAAGGCTTTGAAGCTCTTGGTTTAAGCAGGTGTAGCATTAACTGCTTGGATTGGGCCCCAGTACTTTACTTTAAAAGCATTCATTACTGGCACACAATGATTCTTGGGACGAGTTGTGCCACAAATGATTTATCTGTTAGATTTTGCTGTTTTTCAAAGCTGCATATGAAAAAAGCCCAGTCATGACATTGCAATTGGTCCTCTAATACAGCCCCTGAAGTATGCAAACCATGACGAGGGACACTGCTATAGACCTTATTTCCTCATTCAAGGAAATATTATACTGTGCTTACTCTTCACCATTAATGTTAAAGGAAGCAACAAACATATACAAGCTAACTAAACTGAAAAGAAACTTGAAACGACAATGAATTGTCCTCTGTAGAATCTTTGTTTGCATGCATTTCATCTTTCATCAGAAAGTCAGAGAAGAGGAGGACACAGGACAGAACAAAATGGTTGTGCAGTGTTAGAGTATATGTCAGTGACAGCAAACAACCCGCTGGTGATGACTTTTCTCTTTCTCCCTGTATTTCCCATCTTTAGGTTCCAGTCTCTATTGGGTAACATGGACTAAGAGTGTTATCGTTGGATATCTTCATTCTGTATTATGATGTGAGGACCAAAAGTATTGATAGCTGGGGCCTCTGTGTTGAGGGAATTTCCGGCTCCCATCCTTTTCCAGTAATGACAACCTTTTTAATCAAACTTCATTGTTCAAATATGAGGATTTTATGTTGAGACCACAAGAACAAATCAGCAAAATGCATTGTTGCATTGATAACCAGCCCAGGCAATAAGGAGATCTCTATCATCTAAGCTGCGGCTTTATCAACTGTTTTCACTTCTAACGGCTATTACTTCATCAGACGCACAACATGCGTCCTTCACTGGCTACAGCAGTGCTACCACCCAGGACCCGTTCCCACAATCCACCAAACCTGGCGGTGGGTGGCCGTGAACACTTGTCAGCCCCACGAAGGCGCAGCCCCCACCTCCGGCACACCCTCAGCCCAGAGAACCTGCGGACCCTGGCGGAAAGGGGCGGAGCTTCTGTGGATACCACCTCTGTCGTCAGTAGTCCCATTGGGCTCCCACGGGCTAACAGTGACACAGACTTGGTCACCTCCCAGAGCCGGTCCTCACTCACAGCGTCCACTTTGGAGTACACCCTGAACCGGGGTCAGAACCTCGTCATATCATGGGATATCAAGGAGGAAGTGGATGCTACCGACTGGATCGGCCTGTACCACATTGGTGAGATTATTATATTTAAATATGTAGTTACTATTATGGCTGCTTTTAATTCTGCTGGGGAAGGTCAAGGCCAAACCTGCATTCAGAGTGCAGGTCTCAAGTCCTTGACAGTAGGTTCAAGTCAAGGACCTTTAAATGACACAGCATTCAAACTGTTTTTGCAATGTGGAATGGATAGATGCCTTCCTACCACTAAACCAGGTGTGTGTGTGTTTGTTTTTTTTGGGGGGCATTGATGGTAGGGCTACTCATGGAGAAATCAGTTGCCAGTCTGTGTGTGTGCGTGAGAGAAAGAATAGGGCAAGGAAATGCATCTGAAGGAATACACAGCATTTTTAAACATCATATATAAAAAAGAAGAGCACAGTGAAACTCAATATGGGATTGGCAGTGTTGATATTGTAACACAAATTAGTTAATTTAAGGGAAACACACTGAGTCCATTTAAAATCTTTTCCTCGTGTTGCTTTGATAGTGATGACAGCTCCAAGACTTCATGGACTTTTCAGGAACATCTCTTAATGTCTGTGAGTCTGCCCAGAATGAGAGAGGGCACTGGGGTTAGGCCTAAGTTTCCAATCAACTAGCTTTAGAAGCACTCATTGTCCCTCATTGTGAAAGATATTCATTCATTCATCTTCAACTGGTTATCTGTTTCCGGGTTGCAGGTAGATTTTATGGTATATGATAGCTATCAGACTCAAAATCTCCAGAACAAACAGAAAGACAGTGTTTAATAATTTTCTTACTTCCATTTTGTTGTCTGCACATCCCCCTAAAATGCTATTACTATTTCGGAAAATTACCAGCACTCAGTACCAGATCTGACTTGACCCTACCTGTCCTCAAAGCTTACCATCTGATCTTGGTGGTTTATTTTTAGAAGCTGAGAACAGCCAGGTAGAGTGTTGTGCAGGAGCTTCCACCTCCAAGTCAATACAGAAACTGGAGCCACTGAGACCTTACACAGAACTGGAAGCTGAGTCAACACGTAGCAGCTCTACCTCGGTGTTCAATAACACGCACTCCATCACAAATCATGCATGTCTTTGTGGCAAGCTGGGTGGGATCCAATATTGTATGCTAATCCTGTTTAAGGACAGGAATTTGACAGGGGGAAATACATTGACCTGTGTGCTGAGGAGGCTATCAGTCTCAGACTGTCTAGCAGGTTTGTCCATTGTGGTGAAAAGTAATACAGGAGCTCCTGTGGTCCACTGGCACATCTGTTGTTAAGAATCTATGACATCACCTTTTCGGTGCTCAAAACTCAAAGCAATTGCTCATCTGCTGCAGAGTACCGCACTATTACAACCTGGAACCTACAATCTTAAGTTAAATGATTATTAATGATTACTGTTTATTTAATTTAAATAATATGCAACCACACTCTTCATCCATTCTTTAGCCATAACATTTATTCCCAAAGGGTCAATGTGGAGGTGGAATCTTGGGACTGTTGGGGGAAGGAAAAGAAGAACATGCATTCTTCACACAGGTAGACTCTAGGCTCAAATGCAGAGTTTTCTTTCTTTCAGGCAATAGCTAACCACTGCACCACTGTGTCATCCCAACACTCTGAAGAATATTTTTCTTTCTCCAAACTCCAAACTCCCCACCATCTCGTCCACTGCATCCTGCTGTCAGTACAGACATGACTGAACCAGCCATGGTCCCTTGGCTCTGTCATGACGTCTTGCCTGTGATGGGTGGGCTATTTGAAGAGAGCAGAGCCCCAGTTTTACACATAGATACCAGTTTGTTTAAAACAACATCCCTGATAACATAAAAGATGCCTTGCATGGATTTTCACCTGAGATTGGTGGCATTAGGGGAAATGCAGGAAAGATAATCCTGCAAAGTTCTACTGCTCGGCATCATCATTATTAGGTCAGAAGCCTCCGTAACCTTCATCAAAAGTAATTTAAACATTCCTGCAAATTGGGTTTTAAGTAGAAGAGCTCCACCCCATTTTATTCCCATGTGTATGGCAATTAACCTACCAGATCAGTGAATTTCAGTCACTGACAGTTTTTCGGATTATGATATTATATTTCACACTGCACATATGTTTGTTACATTAGGAGACATAGCTTTTCCTTTATAGGCATTTTTTTTACTTAGGCCTCACTTAATATCTGTTAGCATAAAGGCAAAATTTTAAGTTGACAACTCATAAAAACCACCACAGTGGTTGGCATCAAGTGGTCCGATGCAGGGTCACAGTTGATGGCAATTTTCATCGCTTGACTTTCAAGGCTGGCCTCAAACTCTATTGTCCTTGTAAAGCAAAACAAATGTGTTAGTGTGTAAATGATAATGGATTAGATGATCACTGCTGACTTTTTAGATTGCCATTCTTTCTGAATTCAGATGACCCACAGCGCTGTTATTATTTTAAACCTTACACACACACACACACACGCATTTCAAATATAGACAAAGGTAATTATCATACTTTAAGACTGATTCTCACTCCTGAAGCTCCTCCTCTTGATGACACTACATCCAACTGTTTCTGGGTGCTGTGGTCAAGTTTGGCCATGAAGGTGGATTCAAGGTGGTTATTCTCTTGAACCTGTCATTTATCTGTGGACCTGTTAAAACATAAACCCAAATGCTGCACACAATAATCTAATATAAAAAAATATGAAATATAAAATATAACTTTTTTTTCTTGCCTCCAAAGAGAGAATGTCTTGACCGCTTTTTCAGTGGCCACCTGGCAATTATCCCTTTTCAGCAAATCACACAAAAGCACCACACCCTCTTTCTCCAACTTAGTGGATGAGGAGGTAGGTAATTTACATGGCTTTTTAACATTTTTAGCAGGAGTCTGCTCACGTGTGGCTTTCCTCTTGAGTGAGTTCACAACAATTTCTGGGCAGCCAATCCCAGCAAAGTTTAGATCTGAAGTAGTTCATTTTATATTTGAGGCGCTGGATCCACCCATAACATACACTGAAAGATCCTGGTTCTTTGAGGCAGGGATATTTTTTGTCCAAGGCTTCTGCTACTTGACATAGTCAGGCACTTGATGGATTAGCAGTGTACTCAAAAATTGCCTCAGCTAAATTTCCAAGAATGTCTGGAAGTAGTGAGATGAGATCTTTGGTACCAAAGAGAGTCCCAGAACAAATTAACCTTTCATAACCTGACAGAAGCAGAATTTCTGTGCTGACAAAGAAACTAGGGATTGGAAATTCCACAGGCCATCCCTTTGATTGCTGGGTGAGGCTTTCAGTCATGGCTCTTAGAGAAACAAGTAAACTCATGGAGGTGAACTATCAGATCACAGACAGATAGGAGCTGTCTCCATTTCTTAAGGTAAGAGTAACTATAGGAGGTTCCTCAATATACACAACATTGATAGTTTCCTATCTGAGATGTCAGCTATTGAAAGCAAGAAGAAAAACTTGTTACCAAAATCCTTCCTTAAATGCAAACCTCCTTAAAATGCAAACAGAAATCCCTACAAACCCCCAATGTATCTTGAACAAGTGAAAGAAGCTCTCCAACTGTTCCTGGTATTCCAGAGGGTAATGTCAGTTTCTGAATATCATGGTCTGAAAGTATAATCCAGAGTAGTGACCAACTTCATTTTATCATAACCTATAAAAGGTTTCTCTATGTTAATTAATTAAAATCTTTAACCCATGTATAAAATAGAGTGGCGGTAAGAGGTCCACTGAGCTACTTTTTAGAGTGCAGTTGTATCTATGTAAAAGGTTATTCACAAAAATGATAATTTATTGAATGAAAACCTCATTATGAACTACTAGTATCTTCTGTGTTTTCTGTTTGTCATAAGCACACACTAAGATACCCATAATTATACTACTGACATGTCCATAATTTTTACCTTCCATTATTGTCTAAACTGGGAGGGTTTGCAGCCTCTGTATTTCTCATCTTGATCTATAGTGTCTTTGATGAGTGCAAAGCTGGGGAAACCCTGAGTACAACATACAACAGGTAACAAGAGGCTCTGAGCAACATATAGTTTATTCTAAATTTTATTTTTGTTAAACAAATGATTAGCTACATTTGTGATGACCTCCAGGACTTAACCTGCGTGGATAAGTTTCCCCTGTGGCTACGATGCTGTGCGGTTGAGAGATAGTGTAAGCTGCCGGTGCCTGGTGAGGCGTCAGGTCACTTCATATCGATCATAGGGCTGCCAGGACTTCATTATCTGCTCCCGGGTCTTATACCCCAGAGGGGCTACCACTTTGCTTGACTAAGCAGACACTCAATGATAAGCAACCTGCCCTCCCCTCTTCTACCCTCCTTCAAACGCAAACACACACTCATGCTCCTCACATACATACTGTATATGTGTGAGTGTGCAGTCTTGAAACTCTCCACCAATCACATGGGTTTGGTGCTTCATTTATCTGCATGCAAAAGTGCTACATCCAGCAGAATTCCCCCTCTCTGTTTGTAACTCGGAGGAAGTTTGGTGTTTGTCCTTCTGATGAAAGGTTGCAGAAAGGTTATTTTGGGAATGGATATCACTGATTAAAGAAAGACACTGCAGACTGAAGTTACTGAAAGGCGGAACAGATGCTGCTTGGTTGCTTTCTGAGCATTTAACATTTTCAATTCATTGAAGATTTCTTGTTTTTGAAATTTCACCACAAGCCTGATTTGTCCAAACAAAGAAATGAAAACATTAACTCTAATCCTCTAACCAAGTGTTGTGCACTTTTCCAGATGAAACCAGTCCATCCAATGTGTGGGACTGTAAGAACAGAGGGGTGAATGGCACCCAAAAAGGTCAGATTGTTTGGAGACTTGAGGCTGGGCCCTACTTTATGGAGCGTAAGTTCACCCTTGACATTTAGTTCACGCTAGATTCTTAGACAAAAAAAATGTGAATATTTCTTGTAGCATAAAATGGATTTCATGTAAACTTAAAAACATGCAGTCTATCTTATGCACATATAACTAATAGTAATTGCATTATATTGAGCTTATATTTATATATACTTTAAACCTTTGATGATCTTTTCATGTTAAAATTGTTTCTCATCTGCAGCTGAGACCAAAATCTGTTTCAAGTACTACCATGGAGTGAGTGGAGCCCTGCGAGCTACAACCCCCTGCATCACCGTGAAAAATCCAGCAATCCTGGTCTGTGGCCACATTCAAACCTGTCAGTTACACATGTGATGGGCGATTCGATCACAACTGGATGGCGCACATGTTCATATCATGGCCACTTGAGATTTGAACTCCGTTCCCTGTGCTGTATGCAATAAACCAGTAGCAGGGTTGTTTCTATTCAGACTGGGTCTGTTGTCAGAGTGAATCAATGTCCTGTGCACAGGTCTCGGTTAGATAAAATAGTAATCATTTGAAGTATTAAAAAAAAAAAATCTATATGTGGTGGTCATTGTTCTTATTGTGGTGAGCCGTCACAAATAACTAAATTGTGTAGAGAACAGAAGTTTAACAATATATTGGGTTCATGATGAAAGCGTGTTGGGACTAATGACACTGTGGAGGACGGCATTCAGTCTGGCCCAGGATGCATTGGTGTTCACACTGCTAAAAGAATCTGCCTGCAGTGTGTGTGTGAGAAAGAGAGGGAAGGGAAGAGAGAGATTCACCAGGATCAGCTTGAACTCAGCAGCAGCATTTCCAGTAAAATGATGATGTGAGATGTGAGTCAGATGCTGAAAAGAAACGTTTGGTTGATTCTTACATTTCTCACTAGTGTTGAAGGACAAACTAAAATTGCAGCAGGACTGAATTAATGGTTGAAGCTAATTATTTTGAACCTAAACAAATATAAAACCAGTGACTGTCAGAAAGAAACAATGTTGTTTAGAGCAATGATCAGCAATCATGTAAAGCCCAAATGCATATATACCATGATTGACACAGCCCAGGTCATTGATGACCAAAGACTCGTGACAGAACCAGTCCCTAAAACTTGATTGTGCACATCAGCAACATTATCAGTTAACTCTGCTACATCTAATATTGAGCCCCACCATCTCCAAGGTCTTCTGTCTTCTTAGTATTTCGATGTGTGTGTGGTGTATTTGTTCTGTGCAGAAGGTAATATTGTCTCTTCTCTCAGGTGGAGGGTCTGACAGAGCAGGTGGGTGTTGAACATCCTCGGAAACTGATCAGCTTTACTCTGACGGGTGAGTTGAGATGTTTTTATATTGAAGGGTATTTTGACTAGTATCACAAAATGTATATTTAACACTGCTCACAGCTTTGCAAAGTCCTTTTTAGATAGCTCTTGTAATCACACGCATTCAAATTTAGAGCACATCTTCAAATCGAGTCAATAACTGAAAGTAAATCTGATAAAGGCCAAAAACACAGCTTTTCAATTTGTCTTCGTCTCACAACTTCATCTGGGAAAAGCCAGAGTAAACTCTTGAAGCTGTTCAGGAAATGCAATGGCCCTAAAAATAAAACAGGTGTTTTCCTGACAGAAAAAGGATAATATCAGGTGTCCGATAAAATTTAGGCAAAATCAGATTTAGATCTGGAATCGTTTTACAACCTGCTCACCCGAAAACTTTTCTCTCAGGTGCTGGGATGACAATGTCTGACACAAAGTGTGGTAATATAATACTAAATACTAAATATAACTAAACTTTGTTTAGCATCTGCAGATGCATAAAACATTGGGCATTATTTTTACAGCAAAAATACCCTTCAGGGCATCCGTTTAACATTTTTATTTTAGAAAAAGCTGATTTGAAAGGGTTGTATAAATTAACGCCAAAATTGACCTTTTCACTTCACCCACAAATTACTAGAGTTACTGAGGTTTGGTCAAAATGGGTTTTCTATGTTCCCTGGATGCCCTTGCTTGCTACAGAAGTTGTGAGAAAAAAGGATAAATGTCCTGTTTATTTGTGTTTGTGGTTTTCTTTTTTTTTGGAGGGGGGGGGGACTCCACCAGAAGGAGTTTTTCAGTACAGAGAGTAAAAAGTGTTATAAAAGCTGCTTTGTTCCAGACGCAGTCAGGCTGGTGAATAGGATGCAGAATTACATATCTGCATAATGCAACTTCAAGGTCATTTCTCTGTAACCAGTGAAATGTTGTCAACTATCCTCAACTTTACATTGAAAAAAAAAAACAAATACTGTCTCATCTGAGCCTCTGGTTTGAAACCCCTCTTTCTTGAACCTTCTTTTTTCAGACTTGCGTGCCACTGGCCTAAAGAAAGGCATGTTTTTTAATCCGGATCCGTACCTTAAAATGTCCATCCACCCAGGGAAGAGAAGCGTCTTCCCCATCTTCAGCCATCACGGGCAGGAGCGAAGATCAGCCATCATTGCAAACACCACCAATCCTGTCTGGCACGGAGAGGTGCTTTATGCACTATACATCTTTGTCAAACTATGTGTTATTAACACATGACTGACAGTACACTGACTGTGTGTGTTTGTGCCTTTCTACAGAAATACACATTTGTAGCACTAATGACAGACATCCTGTATATTGAGGTGAAGGACAAGTTTGCAAAAAGCCGACCAATCATCAAACGTTTCCTTGGTCAACTGACTATCCCTGTGCAGAGGCTAATAGAAAAAATACCTGGGTAGGTGACAAACATACTCTATTCATACTTTATAAGATTTCCTTTGTTCCTCATATGTGAAGTATGTAGTGGATCAGTGTAGGTTAGGGTTAGGTCTTAACATTTGTGGGGACTCAACAACCCCTATTCACGCTCTAAAGAAATAAGGACTTTTTAATTAACACTCATCTTCCTCTTGGGGTTGGTTGCCTGCCTTTTTGCTAGTGCTAGACTTGGAGGGAGTTATGAAAAATACTTAACTTAACTTCGGGAAACAATTTGTTAAAGATTGAATCTAGCATCAACGCTGTATCCAGATGTACTACCGGTGTTACAGTTTTCCTTTTCTCAAGATTTTCTCTTTCAATAATACTTTTAAATTTATTATTACTGTCACGCTATTGATGTATCAGTATTAACAATTGAATAATGAAAGGCTGGCGATGTTAGCTTTTCATTTTAGATCACCATGCTTGCTGACTGGTTAGTATACTACGAATAACTTATGCACTGGCTGGTGAAAAAGCTTCTAATCTCTCTTTTTTGGTGGCATGATATTTACAAAATACAAAATGTTTTGGCATGGACAACATGAATTATAAATGCTGTGCAGCTCATGTTGAAGAAAAAAAGACAAATGTTTCTTGAGCTAATAAATCAAGTGAGAAGAAGGCGAGGCATTTTTATTTATATAGCACATTTCAAACACAAAGTGCACACAATGTGCTTTACATCCATACAGAGAAAAGTAAGAACAGTGACATGCATAAAATCAAAGTCTTAAAATCATAAAATTATCTTCATCTTCGTCTTCAATCGCTTATCCGTTTCTGGGTCACGGGGGGTCCTGGAGCCAATCCCAGCTCACTCTGGGTGAGTCCAGGGTACACCCTGGACAGGTCACAAGTCCATCATAGGGCCAACACACAGAGACCAACAACCACTCACACTCACACTCAGACCTACAGACAACTTAGAGCCACCCAAACATGCCGTCATTGGACGGTAGGAGGAAGCCAGAGTACCTGGAGGAAACCCACACGGGCACAGGAAAATTATTAAATTAAAACTTTTAAAAGATATTTAGCTGTTAGGATAAGTTAACAGAGAGAAAAGAAGGGCCCTCAGTCCAGTCACACTTCTTTTGTACATAGAAGAAATGGAGTTTGGTCATTTGATTCAAGTTTAAAGCTCTTCAGCATTAATTTGAACTTGCAGCCTGAGATGCGCCCTCACAGTGATGTTCTCATCTAATTGTTCTCCAGTGTTCAGCCTGTGAGTTTCTCTCTTTGCCGACGCCTTCCCACTGAACTATGTAGCGGCCAATTGCAGTTCAAAGTGGAGCTAACCTCAACTGGGCCTGATGGTAAATCTTTATTTCAACTGTATTTGCATTTTCTATGTGTTTTCATTCAATTTTTATTAAATGTATAACCCGCTCTGCAGGTGCCTCTCCTGATTCTATCATCGGCATTTCATCCTTGAATGGAGCTCCAGGGACTCCATCTGATGATGAGGACCTACCACATCACCTACCAGGAGTGGTGTCTGCAGGCCCCTCACCTACTGGCTCCCAGGGCTCCCAAAGTATGTGGGAAGGTGGGGCTACAGCCTGCGCCGAAAAGGACCTGTCTTTTGTTGGAGCTGAGGTGAGATACATGGAGCTTGAAAGTCTTTCTGGGCATGAAATACTACAGAGGTCATTCAGTGAAGGTCTGGATGCTATTGAGGCCCCCAAGGGTCCTGGTGAAAGACCCCTTGGCGCAGCTTCACCTAAATTGCGGTCAAGTTTCCCGACACACACAAGGCTAAGCTCAATGCTGCACATTGACTCGGACGAGGACGAAGAGCGGTCTGGGGCCAATGACATCACCCCAGTGCCACTCTCGCCGTTGCTGATGAATGGAGAGCCTTTAGATATTGGTGAAGACGACCCATTTCCTGAACTACAGCAAGAACCTGAACAGCTAGAGGCCTCAGTGCTGGAGGCAGAGCCCGAGGGTGCAGGGGCTTTGGCAGGGGATGTGCCTCCAGAGGTAGACGTGGAGCCAGGAGGTGACTTGGAGGATGTTCTGGACCCAGATGTCTTCTCTGAGGTCGAGGAGGCTCCTTTTACAGAGGCTGTGTCTCACAGCATTTTACCAGAGGGTGGAGAGGAACCAGAGGAAGGAAGGGTACCTGGAGAGGAACCCTTATCAGAGATTGACTCCTGCTCCATGGCAACAGCTCCACAGACGATCTTCTCCTCATCAGAGAGCTGTCCCATCACAGCAACCACCACTGTGGTGAGTTCATTATCCTTATCTGGTCAGGATCATTCAGGTTTGTGTGTTAACTATAAATGGCCTGATTAGGATTAAACAAATAAAAATGTATTTTCTTTGTTGACTAATCTGTTTATTAGCCTTTATAATTCCAGTGCAAAGTGTTGCATGTTTTGTTTTTTTTTTTGCAATCAGTCAAATTACCAGCTGGTTATTGGACATTTTAATCAATCAAGACTACTGTTATGTTGGAAATGACATTAGTAGATATCTACAAGGAAACCTTGGTGAGGAAAACGTTTCTTATCAAAATGCACTGTGTGATGCCCAGTTCATCTTATTCTCTATAAAGCATTTTCAAAGCCTTCCTTTAATGATTTTAAATCATGAGTTATTTACATCCATGCTGACTAATCAATCTATTTATTATATCTGTCTTATTAATCAAATGTGCAACTGTTAGTCTACATAAACACAATCTGTGCAGTGGGCATTGAATTTTAAACTAGATGATAAACTCACCCATTTCAATTGTAAACATGTAGTGTTTATGTTGCATGCCTGCCTCCTTCTCATCTATATATCATGAGGGGGACTGAATCTTAAACTTCAAGGGTTTAATAAAACGTTACCAGGACATCCTCTGCAAAACTGCCAGTAGTGGAATTTTCACCATGGTCTGTGAAAATATAACTTCACCACCAGTTTTGCTCAGTGAAATTAAGTGTCTTTACATGTGTAATAAATACGAACACACACAAAACACGTGTCACAAGTTGACAGTATTTTCACTTTCTTTCCTAAAATTAACATATTTCAAAGGGTCATATGTTTGTATCACTACTCGTTGTTATCTCAGCTGTTCTTTTGAACACACTAATATTTCATTCATTCATCTTCTACTGTTTACCCATTTCCGGGTCACCGGGGGTTCTGGAGCCAATCCCAGCTCACATAGGGTAAGGCAGAGACAAACAACCACTCACACTCAGACCTACGGACAATTTAGAGTCACCAATTAACCCAAACATGATGTCTTTCGACAGTGGGAGAAAACCCACGCTGGCATGGGGAGAACATGCAAACTCCACACATAAAGGCCTCAGGCTAGGGACCGAACCAGTGACCTTCTTATTGTGGGGTGACAGTGCTAACCGTGCTGCCTAAGCATTAATATTTGATTATTGCAAATGTTTCACCTTCTTTGTTAGCAGATTAATTTCTTCACAGTCCACACATTGTACTGAATTGAAGTCTCCACAAGGTCCTAAATGTTTATGTGTGACACTGTGCCATGATACTGCAATGCAACACTATCATTGCACCTTCAATTGACGGTTCAATCAGCCAGTCAGAAGGTTGGAGATAATTTACCATCTTGTCTTCTTTGTCTTGCTCTACTAGTGGATTGGATATCTCTTCGATAGTGGTAGGCATAGTGGTTAGTGCTGTTGCCCCACAATAACAAGGTCACAAGTTCAGCTCCCAGCCTGGGGCCTTTCTGTGTGGAGTTTTTATTTTCTCTCCGTGCCTGCATGGGTTTCCTCCAGGTACTCTAGTTTCCTCCCATCATCCAAAGATATCATGTTTGGGTTAATTGGTGACTATAGGTCTGAGTGTGAGTGTGAGTGGTTGTTGGTCTCTGTCTGTCTCTGTGTGTCGGCCCTGTGATGGACTGGCAACCTGTCCAGGGTGACCCTGCCCTAGGCCAGTGCGAACTGGGATTGCCTCCAGGACCCCCACAACCCGTAAAACAGATATACAGTTGAAGATGAATGCGCAAATGAATGTATATGAACTTTTATCACTGCCACCTCTAAAGTAATTGTCATTTTCACTCATCATTCTGTGGGTTATTGTGCAGGCAGCGGAGGAGGGGGCTGAGACAGCCATAGATCCAGGGGGAGATGTAATTCCCTGCACCCTGAAAACCACCGTGACTGTAGATGGTGAAGGGGATCGGCAAGTGGATGTAGCTGAGGCTGAAGGAGAATCTCTGGCTGGGCGAGAGCAAGAAGAGTTGGAGGAGATCAGTGCGAGGAGGCTGAGCCTGCAGGCTGCCGGGGGCGTGTCTGAAGAACAAGAAGGGGAGGAGGCAAAGCCACAGGAGGAGGCGGGGTCTGCAGATTCAGAGCAAGTTACCACAGAAACAGATGGCGAGGAAGGTGCTTGGTTGGAAATTTTTAGTAGAAAAGTTAACTGAATGTCAATGCCGTTTCAAATAACTTTTCACCATTTTCATATTCTGATATAAAATACCCTCTGCATGTTGTTATTTCTGTGCTCAGGTACCCCTATCAACGGCCATCCTGTACGTTCGCTTCCTTCTGTACGTCACGACATAAACCGATACCAACGTGTGGACGAGCCTCTCCCCCCCAGTGAGTGTGTGTCTGAATGAGCCATAATATCTGTTAGTCTACTTTACCTGTGTTTGTTGCTGTCTGCGTGCAGGTGTGTGTCTTTATGTTTATGTGTCAGTGTTTGTATCCATGTATGAGTCATCATCATGCCAAAATATGGGTATATGGGTATGGGTAATTAAAAGCTTTCAGAGTGTTAGCCATTAATATCATCTTTCGTCACAAACTGCTTCCTGCTTCCCTGCTTCCCAGACTGGGAGGCTCGCATTGACAGCCATGGGAGGATCTTCTTTGTGGACCATGTGAACAGAACCACCACATGGCAGCGTCCCACTGGACCTCCTGCCCCACAGGGACTGACCCGCTCCAACTCCATTCAGCAGATGGAGCAACTCAATCGCAGGTAGGATTTGTGAAGAGAAATGTGCTGACATACTCAGCAGAATAGTATGAATAATAGTAAATAGTAAATACTATTAATTAGAAGCATAGGTATGCACTGGGTTCAGTTTTTCACCAAACTAAGGGTTCAGCAGAGGTTTCGACGAGAAACTAAGCAAAAATTAGGTGCTCACAGAAATGTCCACTCAATACGAGACCTTCTGTGTATCTGTTCTCTTCTAATGGGACTCTTCCTGTGGGTTTCTCTTTAGTTTCTCTTCATCCTGATTTTTTTCAGAGCCCTTAAGTAAACACATACACAAAGATTTTGGATATGCATGTCCATCTGTATTTTTTCTATCCACTAAAATTTCCTCAGTTTTAATCTTTGACTGTGATAGAAATATGTAAATGGAAAGAGTTATCTAACTTCTCTTCTATAGATTAACTATACTCTGAATCACAGATACCAGAGCATCAGGAGGACCATAACCAACAGCGATCGGACGGAGGAAAGCGCTGTTGACCTGCTACCTGAACCAGAAAGTGAACTCATGCCTCAGTCCATTTCTGGTTAGTTGCAGAGCAGAGATTTGCATCGCTTCTGAGAAAAAAAGCACAGTTCACATCTCTAAAATACGATAAACAATGAGTCTGAAAAAGACTATTATTTTATAGCTAAAAGTCTCAAAACAGCTGTAGCTGTAACATCTCCAGAGAGATGTTTTTATATCACCAACATAAACTGAAGTTTTATTAGACAGCATCAAAGCAGAAGTGTGATGTTGGGTACATCAGTGCGTCCTTGTTTCAAAGCTTGACTAGTCCATGTTCTGTTGCAGAGTACCGGCGAGACAGCACAGTTGCTCATGCCAGCAGCCGCTCACGCCTCTCCCTGCTGCTCCAGTCACCCAGCGCCAAGTTCTTGTGCAGCCCTGACTTCTTCACCGTGCTGCATTCCAACCCTGTAAATCCAACATTGTTCATCTCCTCTATCACCTTTGACCTTGATCGCCTAAATGCATGCAACTTTTTTAAGTTGATGAATGGCTAATTTCAGTTGAATTCAAATTCAATGCCTAAAAATGCTCATTGAACTCAATAAGAGTAGCAAAGTCTCATATTAAAGAAATCTACACTACATTACTCAATTGCATCTAAACAGTTTTCTCAAAGAGGGATGAACAGTACAGCATGTTTGAATAGTCTATGGACCTAACTGAGGGACAGAATCTCTAATAATCTCATTAATTGAAATAAAATCATCAAAATATTGCCCTGAGAACCGTCCTACTGTCCACATTGTTCACACAGCTGTTCTTTATTATGTGTCACTGTAACCACCTTACCGCTCCACCTTCTTTGTCCAGAGTGCCTACCGCATGTTTACAAGCAATACCTGCTTGAAGCACATGATCAGTAAGGTGCGCCGGGATGCTCATTACTTTGAGCGCTACCAGCACAACCGTGACCTCGTCACCTTCCTCAACATGTTCTCCAACAAGCAGCTGGAGCTTCCTAGAGGCTGGGAGATGAAGCATGACCATACTGGGAAGGTGTGTGTGTGACCGTTTATCCAGGATTACCTTAACTCTGAATGCCATGTGATTATCATCTGTGGTCAGTTGTCCAGCAGTTTTTCGTGCTGCTTTTTAATCCTCACATTCAGTGTGCTGCGTATGCATATAAGTTTCTGTGTTTTTCCATCCATGACTGTGGGTTTGTGCAATCTCCAGCCCTTCTTTGTTGATCACAACTGTCGCTCTACAACCTTCATTGACCCGCGGCTGCCCCTTCAAAGTTCTCGCTCCACAGGGCTGCTGGCCCACCGCCAGCATCTGAGCCGCCAGCGTAGCCACAGTGCTGGGGAGGTGAGAGACTTCATATCACTGCAGCGCTCATCACCAGGAGTCGACGTAGGTCTCACACAGCATTACAGTGTTTGCAGATTTGAAGAAATGATGTTAATTCAGCTTGGGTCTTGTGGTGGAGACATCAAATTCACCATCAGTGCAAGTGAAGGCAATAGTAATAATTTTGGTTCATCTATTCAATGGTGCTGAAGCTTCAGAAGATATCATAGAGATAACATTGTATCATACACAGTCTGTATATTCTCAGTTTAATTGCATCTTCATTAAGGAGCAGAGATGTATGGCGTATGGCTTGTTCTCTACCATCTCTATTGACTTTATTGATTTTCTTATTATCTTATTATCAGTCATCATTCTTGCTGAACTGGTTAAATCTTCCCTGTAATAGTCCAAATTCGTCAAGTAAATCCAACACAGATTTGCGTTGATTTTATTGAGCAGATTTTTTATACTGTCCTGATCCGAGTAGAAACACCTGTAAATAAGAACATCTATGTCAACGTTATTTTTGCGTCTTAAGTTTTTAAGTTGCAGCAGTGCCCAATCAAAGGGGAAGACAACATCTTGCACTGCTCATGATAATCAATGTTAGCAATAAATACCCCCCATGACATAGAAGACTTTTATGATTATTCAGTGAAAATATGCAAAACTAAGGAGCATGAATAGGTGAGGTGAGGGTAGGTTTCAGTGATGACTAATTGGTGAATCTGTGTCAGAACTAGGATGCGACCTGAACTGTAGTGCTTACTTTTGTCGAAGGTTGTGGATGACTCTCGCCAAAGCCACCCGCCCATTATGCCGCGCCCCTCCAGCACCTTTAGTGGCTCCAGCCGAAGCCAATACCATGATGTGGTACCTGTTGGTGAGTCAGGCAAAACCGCATACACATTGAATAAACACAAGGAAAGAAGAACACACTGCAAAATTCTGTCATCTTATTCCTCCAGCCTACAATGACAAGATAGTGGCGTTTCTACGGCAACCTAACATCTTTGACATACTGCAGGAAAGGCAGCCTGAGCTTGCCAGGAACCACTCTCTTAAGTATGTCTCTTTCAACTGTCTGTCTTCCTTCCTCTTGTTTTCTTTATGTCATTTCCCCCCATCCTGCCCACCCCAACATACACACACACATACACACATATATACACTTTGTCTCCAGCCTTGCTCACCTCCTGCACCTCCATTATCATCCTCATCAGTCAGCCTCACACACAGTTAACCTTTAATCCTGATGGATTGTGCCAGTTTACCCCTGACGTCTTTCTGTGTGTGTGGGTGCAGGGAGAAGGTGCAATTTATTCGCAGTGAGGGAGTCAGTGGGCTGGCTCGTCTCTCTAGTGATGCTGACCTTGTCATGCTGCTGAGGTGAGTGCTTTGTCTGCGTGTTTGTATGTCTGTGTGGGTGTGGGCGACAGGTTATTGATCGCTTGTGAAGATTACCAGGCCCCACCACTCCAAGTATAAATCTTAACTCCCCTTTTATCCACCTATGCTAAAGCTTTGCCATTGTTCACAGTTTATTTGAGGAGGAGGTGATGTCATATGTGCCACCGTTGCTCCACCCAGGTTACTGCATTTCCTCCCCTCAGAGCTCCCCTGGTAAGTATCTGTCTCGCTCTGCGTGCTTCATCCCAACTGCAGCAGCTTTTATTATCACCATCTTTATTAAATTTATACCTTTTATTAAAGTCTGTGTCTATCTCTGTGCGATTTTGTTTACATTGTCTGGCTAAAAAGAAAAAGCAATTTCATCCAACCTATATGTATAATCTAGTTACAAAACATAGTGCTTACTTAAATGAATAAAACAGTAGTTTATCTACTGGAACAACTACATAGGGGTTAGGGTCAGATTATGGAATAAGAAGCTGACTGTGTTGTCTGATGTTGGAAATGAAGTATTCTTCGTTTCACCAAATGTCAAATCAATACATTTTTAATCGAAATTGCAACTTTAGAAATTTTAATGAGCAAAATGCCAAAAGGCTGGAATGTAGAAAACCTTTAAGTAGAAAGTCCAACCCAGAACAAAATCATGGCTTTCCTCCTTGTGAATCAGCCATACTAAGCAATGGAGTGAGCGCTACTCATGCTCTTCAAGAAGTGGCCTCAGCCAACTGGTTGCTGGCCCAGTTGGGAGGTGATGACAGCTTGCATGTATTTATGCCATGCTGTCTGTAATAATTTCTGCAGCTTCCTTGTTATTTGTTCTTGGAATGTAGACAAGTATTACAGTGGTTTGTCATAACTCCAATGTCAATGGGAGATAAAACAGTCTAAAAGCATCTGATCACTTTGAATTAAATTGCCCATGTAGTGTCTAATGGAATGCATAGTTCTCTACTGGTGGATCAGTGAGATGTCATTTTATAGTCACAGTCTGCTGTCGTGACTATATATTCATCAATCCTGATGTTCATGCTATCTTCATGGAGACATGTTTGAGTAAAGCAAATCAAGTTACCCTCTTCAAGTAAGCTTGATTACTCAGCGATCCAACGTTTGACAGAGTAAAAATTGGAATCTACATCATAAGGAAATGCAGCACAAAATCAAATTGCAATATCTGTCAGAAAAATTGCAATTAGATATTCGTCCAAATTGCCCGGCCCTAGTGCTAAGCATCAAAAAGCTTACAAATAGCCACTTTAATTACATTAGCTAACCATTCCTGCTTCACCATTATTGGACAGGTAAGCGTGAATGTCAAGTAACCCCCCAATTCACATTTTTGAAATGTGCGGGAGAAGGAAGTGTGATGCAGTACATGGCCCCTTAAGAGATAACAATAAGTGAAATGTTGACTGGTCCTAATCGAGTCCGCCCTCTCTATTTCAAACACACACACAGGCACACAGGTTGATTTTTGTAGCTCCTCTGTCGCTACTGATCTTCTTCTGCCTTGGCTTCTGAGGAAGCTGTTCTGAGCCTTCCTCTAAACTCTAATAGACACTTAGACATTTAATGTCTACAAGATGAAGCTGTAAACTGGAAAACAGCTGTTCTTTGACATGAATGAATATAGCTAAAACATTCTGATAGACAATAACAATCCAAGATTAACCTGCATGTAGTAGCAGGACGTCTTGCCCATTCAGGCTGTTTGTCTTAGTTATCTCTGCCCCTGGACTTATCATTCATGCCTATTGCTTGATATTCAGTGTGAATTTTCTTCCCGCTTTCTTTGTCTTCCTGTCTCTTTCCATCTTACCTGCATCTTTCATTTCAACCTCAGGCACTCAGCGGGCCAATGCCCGTGCACCTGCTCCCTATAAGCGAGATTTTGAGGCTAAACTGAGGAATTTCTATCGAAAGCTGGAGACCAAAGGTTACGGCCAAGGCCCAGGGAAAGTCAAGTATGTGTTATGCTGCAATATATGCTGCAATTTAAAGAAAAATTTGTTTGGATTAGCTCATTTAGTAGTAATAGAATATATAGATCTATAGAATAATAGAACAATATAAAACAGCCTGTTAATTTTTTTGTTTACTGTTTTAAGGTAAAGGACACAGGATATGATCCAAGTTGGAAAGCAAAATAGGAGAGCATATTCCTTTATCACCATGAATGCACACATACACACTGACACACTGCGATTTGTAGTGTGATCAGGACCTGACCATGTTTTATTGATTCTGTTGTTTTATTTTTTTTTGTTTACATTAAGAAAAATGTTTTATATTTACAGTCTTGTTAATGTTTAATCCCTGAGCAGTGGTTTAATGCTAATACACAACTCTTCCAGTGTAATTACATCTACCTCATGTCATTGTCAGGTCTGCACAAGACAAACCATTCTCTTCAGCCTTGTCGTAAAAATCTAAAGAATTAAGTTAAAAACTAGCACTGTGTGAGTTTATACAACATACAGGGTTGTAGAAGCACATTGTTGCATGAAGTCTGATCATTGCGTATGTGTATGTGTGTATAATATTGTGTGTGTGCTCCCAGGCTGATCATACGTAGAGACCACCTTTTGGAGGACGCCTTTAACCAGATCATGTGTTACTCCCGTAAAGACCTGCAGAGGAGTAAACTCTATGTGAGCTTTGTGGGCGAGGACGGGTGAGAAAAACACATTTTATCCTCACTTCTTTTCCTTATCCTGCTTTGGACAGTGAAAATGTATTTGCTAACTATATTCATCCCAGGTGAGCATAATTATGCAGTCAGTCATTGTATAAGCTTCACAACTTCTAATTACATGCAAGTGTAACATCCCAGTAAATCCACAGTCATCTGGTAAATGAGCAGCTGGGATACGTGGGCGAAAAAAACATACAAAACATTTCAATAATAATAAGTGCTTTACAAAGTGATTGACTGTGCTGTGTTTTTGGCTTGTGCCTTTATAGAGCGCGGAGTGGCTGATAACAAATTTCCTGCCATCAGTTAACTCTATGATTTCATGTTCTTTTCCTGTTGTAAATGCACATGAGGTTGAGGTTGAGCGGTTCTCCAGCCATGACTTGGAATGAAGACAGTATATATCATACATTGTTCCTTTAAATGCTTTTTTGTCGCTGCAAAGCATCTGAAGTCTACTGACATCCGTATGCTGTATGTGCTTTGTCATATTTGTGTTGCAGCCTGGACTACAGTGGGCCCTCCAGAGAGTTTTTCTTCCTTGTGTCCAGAGAACTGTTTAACCCATACTATGGCCTGTTTGAATATTCAGCCAATGACACGTATACTGTCCAGATCAGCCCCATGTCTGCCTTTGTAGACAACCACCATGAATGGTGAGGAATACGTAGATTTACACCTTATGTACTGTATCTACAGAACTGGCCCTTTTGCCTACCTGTTATATCTTTGCTGAAGCTACATTTGGTGCTATGCTGACTGTAAATGGTTTGCTCTGTTCTGGTTGCTCTTGAGTGGTTATCCCAGAATAGAAACAATTTACGGGATGGTGTACAGAAATTTGGATCAGCTGCCTGATGGCTGGCTCACCAGTCAATTTTGTTATAGTGACAGAGATTAGAATGAATGGGTGAATGGAGGGATGACTGGATACATTTTTGATCTGGCTGATGAATGGATGACAAACAGACTGGTAAATCATCATATCACAGGCTGGATGAAGAAGTTTACAACAAGGTAGGTGCACAAAAGACACAAGTAAACACAAGCACAACTTCCTGAGAGTTTATTAATATGGAGAAGAAGATTTAAATAGTAAACCACCGGTAGCTAGCGCTTGAAGCAGACAGGCTACATGACCATATATGAAAAATCACCTGAAGATATTAATAGATCAAGTTGTGTTGCTTCTTCTTGTACTCACCTGTGCTTCCTGTGCTGCTTCTAGGTTTCGTTTCAGTGGCCGTATCCTAGGGCTGGCTCTGGTCCATCAGTACCTGCTGGATGCCTTCTTTACCCGACCCTTTTATAAAGGGCTTCTTCGCATGTGAGGCCCTCAGACTGCTTCCTGTTGTTTTTCTTGTTCTATATGATTGGAAGGGCCCTGACATTTCCAAGTGTAACACCTGGGAATGGCTCTCAAACAGCAGCATGCTGTTTTTCCCCTCAGCAGGAGCAGCAGTCTTACTAATAGTTTTGTCAGTATGATTTCAAATCCTGCTAAATGTTCTCATTAAGAGTTGCAGGTAGCTAACGGGTGTCTGTCTAATAATAGGAGTTCTTAAAGGAGCTGTTTGTAAGTTGTGCTATTGCTCCATAGCTAGCATTAGCATTCACAACCGTTAACTATCTTAGCTTCAGTCCTTTACTCATCAATATCTGTCTCCAAAGGTGGAATGACTCCTTATGACACATTTAATCTCATCAGCCAATTTTTCTTGTACTATACAATTACATTATTCTCCCCACAGAATCTGCGAGGACCATTACTGAACAGGGGGAGGCAAAACCCTTTTCATATAATTCATATAATTCACATCAGACATTGGATGCTGTGGTACAGGGGATTCTTCTGAAAATTATTCCACAGACCTTGAATTTGGATTTTCTGTGATGGTACACTAGTGAGGCATAATCACAAATTTACAGAAGTCCTGACAGCTTGTTCAAGGCTCAAGTACCTACATCTTTAAACATAGATGTTTAAACTGAACTTTGTAAAATGCTTAAAGTGTGTTTTGCATTCCACTTTTCTGTATAACGCTCTATCAGTATCTATAAGATTATGAACCCCTTTGAAGCCAACATGGTACATTTCAAGATATTTATTTTGACTCAACAAATTTGAACATACTCATGCCCTACATTGAGCAGAGTGTTATATTTTACGTGAAACACATCAAGGAATGATATCTGACACATTAGATCATTTATTTCAAACCTCAGTTTTTACAATAAACTTTGGTTTATGAGTAGGACAACCTGTGAATACCTCTCTGACCCCTCTTTTAGCTAACTGTGACCTCTGATTGTGCTCGAGCAGCCCGTGTGACCTGAGTGATCTGGAGTTCCTGGATGAGGAGTTCCACCAGAGCCTTCAGTGGATGAAGGACAATGATATTGAAGACATGCTGGACCTCACCTTCACCGTCAATGAGGAGGTGTTTGGACAGGTAAATGGGCCGGATAAAATAATTCATAAAGGCAATAATAATACTATCAATACATTGCATGTTTATGAAAGTAGTTAAAACGTCTGTGCCTTTGTGTGAATTTGCAGATCACAGAGAGAGAGCTGAAGCCAGGTGGGGCTGGTATCCCTGTGTCAGAGAAGAACAAGAAGGAGTACATTGAACGAATGGTCAAGTGGCGTATTGAAAGAGGAGTGGCCCAGCAGACAGAGAGCCTGGTGCGAGGCTTTTATGAGGTATGGCACATTTTATCATTGCATGACTGAGGTTGCAAGTCACTCTCAGACATTGATGAAATATGTGGCAGTTTAAGTTTCATAATACCAAAAGAGAAACATGGATAAATGTGTGTGACAGGACTGATGATCAATGTCAGTAATGCTCTTGTTGTGCATATGTGTGCATTATTGCATCAGGTGTTTAGGAGCATACACACATACAAACAGACTCTTACTCACTTTTTTACTGCTGGAGGATAATCCTTGTGTGAGTGGTCCATGTCACAATCTATTTCATCGATAAATCGCAAACCACAAACCAAAAAAGCGAATGACAAAGCAAAATTGTATCTCTTAGGTACAATAGCCCAGAGAGTTCAGTGCACTGCAAACACAAGGAAATATTGCAATCTGACAATTCAACCAGCCCCCCTTGTGTTTTTCATATTTGTCTTTGTTTTTCTAAAGTGTCAGTGCTTTGAATTCTGCAGGCCAGCATACATAGGATGGTACTGTATTTAGCTCACCTGTCACCAGGGAAAGGAATTTGATTAATGAAAATAGATGGCACAGATTCCTTAGTTGTGTCTGTTATAATTCTAGTAATTCAACATACAACAGTATGTTGTAATTTATATATTGATTTAAATGTTGAGACTGTGTGCTGCTCCGTTTGGATGTATATGTAATGGCATACGTGTTCAAACTCTCAACAAGGAGAGTTGAATCTCTGTGTGCAGAGAAACAATTACAATTTACACATGTAACAAAAACAGACTTGGAAATATCGGATAGTCTACAGTTTATCTGACAGGCTGTGAAAGCCCAGAGTGGATTGTAATCTGGTCCTTTTTTACTTGTGTTTTAAATAACTAGTATAAACGCCACCCCTGATAAAATGCCTCAACTGGCAGAATGACAGATTAGCAAGTCTTTGTGTTACATGTGTGCCTTTGTTGGTTTATTGGCCCTGGTTTACAAAACAAATCAAATTCCAAATTAGCTGTAAACAAACTGAAACTTTAGTTTTTCTCCACTCTGCCATCTGCCTGACTGCACATGCATTTTCTCCTAGTTCTGAAGTGCCTCAAACATTCTGACATATGTGGGAGAAGTAAGATTGAAGTGTCATGTGTTTACCCTCATGTTCATATGTTTTTGAATGCTTGTGTGCTGGTTAGGTCGTGGACGTGCGGCTGGTGTCTGTGTTTGATGCCAGGGAGCTGGAGCTGGTGATTGCTGGCACTGCGGAAATTGACCTGGCAGACTGGAGGAACAACACAGAGTACAGAGGCGGTATGTTAACCTGAAAGGGGAAAGAGATGGGGATGATGGTGTGTTTGGCACACTGACAGAATCATGAAGGAGCTAGCAAATTCAGCCATCGCTCTTTTGCTGAAATGTTCAGTTACACCTTGGAGCAGGAAGTGTGCAACCACTACACCTCTTTTTGGAGCAGTGAGTAGCATGTTGCCTTGCTCAAGATAAGCACAGTGATAAGCAATCACTGAGGAATGTTTCTCTTTGTTATCAAGCCAGTCTGAGGATCCAACCCAACCGTTTTACTGAGATGTAAGAAAAAACAAAAAATTAATGGTGGTTGAACCACCTTCATGTTGAGTGGAACTGCTGAGTACATTGCATGCAGCTGTAGCCCGCAAAACTGCTAACTGCTAACTGACTCCTATAATTTGGTCAGCCTTTAGTCATAATAAATCTGTTTATATAGCACCAGTGCAAACAGAGTTACAAAGTGACAAACAAATAAGAGCAGGACAGAAATAACCTGGAGAGTTAGGGAAGACACAGAGATTATGCTTAAATATAATTACAGAGAGCAGAGGCCACACACTGTAAAAGCAATAAACAGAGTAACTTGGTAAAAAGACGACGACATATTAAAATGAGTTTAACCTGCCGTAAAGAAATTATTTAGGGTAGCACAGCAACGTAGATGGCACTCACAGCAGGAAAGTCATGGGTTTGATACCTTTCTGTGTGGAGATGCATGTTTCCCCCATGCCCACGTGGATTTCCTCCAGGTACTCAAATTTCCTGCCATAGTACAAAGACATGCATGGGTAGGCTGATGGGTAAATTTCCCATAGGTGTGACAGTGAGCGGTTATTCCTTTCTGCCTGTCTCTATGTGGTGGCCCTGCAATAGACTGGCAATGGTCCAGGGTGTACCCCGCCCTCCCCCACAACGTTGGCTGGGATTGGCTTTAGCACCCACTGTGACCCTTACAGAAAAAGGGTAGAAATGAGAGAGAGTAGTGATTTAAATTATGTCACTTACCCTGCCTCGTTTCCAGACTGAAGGGCCCCAAATTTACAACAGCCAAAATAATCTAAGGCTGCATTTTGGCTCACACGGGGTCAATAATTCTTTTATGGAGTCTGGCGTCCTTTAAAAAGTCAAAAGTAATCAGGAAAATTTTTAAATAAATTTTAAAGCAGACAGGGAGCATAATTATATTTGATTGTGTATGTGTCTGACATTATCCAAACTGTTAGATTATGTACTGTAAGGAACAAAAGCTGGATACACAACCCAATGTAATGCATGCAATTTCCGCATATTTGTTACCACTGACACCCCGCAACCTCATTGAAATGGTGTCCAGTAGGAGGATATTTGGCTAGATTTCATTCACTCTCGTTTGATTAACCAGTGGTTCATTTTACGTAATGTTAATCTAATGTGGAGATGTGATGGGATTTACATCTGAAGATTTAGATTAATCTTGATGTATGTTTATAATAGTTGTATGTTATGTCCATTATATATTTCTTGTGTTTTAAAACCAAAATATTGGTAAGAGACTGATCCACTGTCATTCCAAACAAAGTACCAGTGAACGTAAGTGTTTCTTTAAAGAGTAAGTCCTAGGGAACTCCTAGGGAGTTTTGATGTGTCTTAATAATATTTTTATTTATGGACAGGCTGCATATATGATTTTTGAGTTTGAGAAATTATCTAATTTCTCATTGAAACACTGAATCAGGTTTTACTGTAATGTAATATAACGAGCACTGGAAACTTTTGGGAATTGCCATTCAATTATTATAATATATGTTGTGTACAGCACTTGGATGCAAGCGCCAATGTCCAAAGCATCTATAAGAGATCACATTAAAGGGCTTTTTAAGGGTCTGGCCAATACAGTTGAAAAGCTGCCAGCAGCAGGGACTCAATAGAATTCAACCTGACAATCAACTATGTCTCGGTGTGAGGCTCTTTTAATAAAGGGATCGACTGAGACGGACAAAACAGCCCAAACCATTAAACATTAAACAGCAGAGCCCATTCAAACATCACAGTGGAGACATGAAAGGGTCAGAGGTGGGAGAGAGCAGAGAATCTTATTTGTTATTCATCCGACTCATGCACCATCACCAACTACCTCTAACCCCCTCGCTTTTCAGGTTACCATGACAACCACATAGTGATTCGCTGGTTCTGGGCAGCTGTGGAGAGATTCAACAATGAGCAGAGGCTGAGACTGCTGCAGGTAGGGCACGTGGGTGGCCACATGCACACAGGCTGCCCCCGTGTGTAGGCTGGGGGTTCTGCAGGCACTGCGGAGCTGCGTCTACTGCATGTCGTGGCTTGTGAAACCTTCATTTGACAGCAGAATGGCTTTTAGATTAGTGATGTGTTTGAGACATTCTAATCAGTTTTACTACTGTGCAATTTTTTCCTTGATGTTTTCTTGTCTCAATTCAGAATAATAAATAGAAGACTTGTCCCTTTTGAAGTGATAAATAATGTTTTGGGTAACATTATATTATTTTGTTTGACTATTGTTGGCTTCTTATTTCTAGTTTGTGACAGGCACCTCTAGCATTCCCTACGAGGGTTTTGCCTCTCTACGGGGCAGTAATGGCCCTCGCAGATTCTGTGTGGAGAAGTGGGGAAAAATCACCTCCTTACCCAGGTAGGATCACTGTAATACATCCACTTCAACAATCATCAAGAGCAGTCATTCATTATTCAAACATTTCATTACCAGTGTCTAAATTGGTCAGGCTTAAGGCTAAGCACCTTAGCCTTTAATCCAATTAATTCATCTGACCTCGTACAGAGGCACCTTTTGATCTAATTTCTGTTCATTTTTATATCATCTGGAATCCAGGGGTTGGAGGGGAAATAGCATGGTTCCTGGACCCAATCTTCAAACTTGCAAGATTTGGTTTCTCTGTGTTTACCTGAAATCTAATATACTGTTATTAGATCACTCAGAAAACAGTCAGCCAATCAGAAGAGAGTATCAGAGTCCTCATTTAGGATTGCTTCACTGGCCTGTTGTTAGTAGAGCTTCAGAGAGAAGCCTGAGAGAAGAGACACTCAACACTCCAGATAAAACACAAGAAAAGGGTAAACAATGACCTTTATGTATGTAAAGATGCAGTAAAATGGGGGTGTTTGAAGACTGATTTCTCATGAGTTATGAGATGAGTTATCGCCCACCCTTCTCATAATTCTCTGGTGTATGTTTTTGTCTCACAGGGCTCACACTTGCTTTAATCGTCTGGATCTCCCACCTTACCCCTCCTTCTCCATGCTCTATGAGAAACTGGTCACGGCTGTTGAAGAAACAAGCACGTTCGGTTTGGAATAAGACAGAAGAGCCACCTGGAAATCAATTTTTCCTGCTTTGGAGGGACATGGAAAATAAACCTAAAATCCTCAAAATGGCAACTACACACCTGTGGATAACTCTGCTGTTTTTTTTTCCACCTAGCTTTTTGACACTCAGCACGCAGGATTCATTCCAGTTCTCGGCTTTTCTCTCACACCTCTGGCTGAGGTTGATCACATGAACACCTTCTGAAACAAAGGTGGTGAATTGGCAAATTGCTTTCATTTTGACCCTTGTTCATTGAGCCACATGTGTGCTTTATCTCTTGAGTTTATGGCCTTGGTCACAGGACTTCTAGCATCTCACCATCTCTTCCTCCTGCTCCTCCTCCTCCCTTCACCCTCCCTGGACCTCTAAACTGTGTCCTTACTGCACTGAGGCTGCAGTGTTTAAAAACTGTAACAAATACAACACTAACCACTTTTGCACAAAACACACACAAGTATGGGACATTTTGGTTTTTATTAATGGTGCAAACCAGTGTTTCCCCCAAGATTTTTTATCAGCATGGTAATATATGATGTTGTAGACTTTTAACTGGATATTGACCAGTCTCCTCCTGCCTGTCTGAGAAAGGGGATACACTGGTGTGCACATATACTCTTAAACACACACCACACTGAAACACGCACACACACACACACACAATCACATAAAAAAACTAACAAACTCAAAATACACCTGTTTTCACGGTTTAAATTCTTGAATAAGTTGGACAAGTCCAAAGTCATTAGTAACATATTTATGGACAGCAAGATCAGCCCATCATACTAAAAACAGCGGGTTTTAGTCAGGACAACAGCATAACATCAGAGAAACGCAGCCTTGTTTTTGCACACACCCAACCAGGACATTCAGTATCACACAGACACATGTATACTGTATTAAAATATTAGCCTCTCAGTCTAATTTCTTACAGATGCACTCCCTTCAGGTCAGGATACTGATACATTTACTGACACACCTCAGTCAGACAGAAATTTAGGGCTCCTGTCTCTCAAACTCTCCACACATTTATCATGAGCATTCGATGCACTTTCTCATACAAACAGATGACACTTATCTGCAAATATGACACCCAAGGTCCCTCTCACAGACTTAATTTACTCCCACCCAATGAAAGTGATGAATGTACCAAATCAGTGACTGAATGTATGAACCTCAAGCAACTCTGTTCAGCCCCTGAGGGAAGTTTTGTGTGCACACACACTCCCGCACACAGACGGAAGAGGAAACAAAACATTTAGAAGTGGGAAAGAGGGAAAAGAAATCAAATTTGATGCAAAGGGGGGTTGCCTGAGGAACGAGGATTCGCATTGCTCAGTGTTGGCACTGGATTGGGCCTTTGTTAGCTAAAACATGCAAGTCTAGTGTCACCCAAGTTTAGCCAAGGTGCAGTTGTGGGATATTTGCTTATCTGGGCTATAATTGGGATATTCTTTCTTCCAGTGCCTCTTGGGTATTCTTAGTATAAAGGGAAATTTCTTTGGAAAGAAAGTTTTTTTTTTTTGTTTGTTTGTTTTTGTTTTTTTTTTTTTTCCATTACGAGAAATTTAGATCCACATCTCAAACTTACTGTAGGATAGGAGCTGCAGCAAGGTCTTTAACAGATATCACCACAAGGGGACAGCATGGTCTGCTGCTGTTACTGTCAAAGCTAAGGCAGCAGTGTTAAGTCCTCACTGAATGGCCTGGACAGGTGTGATGGTGAATATTATACTTAAGAACTTTTGGCATGTGATGAAACATTTCTGTAACGCTTCAGTACACTACCAAGACCCTAAGGATCCTTTCACTCTGTCTCACACACGTTCCTAGACAAACATGCAAAAATACACACATACACGTTTTCTATGGGGTGCATGCAAGATTACACTTACTGTACAGAGTCCTGTTGGAGCCAGATCACAGGGACTGGAATAGTGGTAAAGAGCCCCACATCTGATGCAAGATGTGGAGGCAGACTTTCGTATCCCCCCTCCCCTTTCCCTGCCCAATACTGCATGCGGGATCTTCTTGGTCAGCTCTGTGAGCCATGCCAGGGCAGAAACCCCTAGATGGCGTTCTGTAATAGCTCGATATTGCATGCTGAAATAGTGCAAACACACTGTCCTTACTAGCTTTTTTGCATGAGGATATTGCTGTCCATTCAGAAAAAGGGGTGTGAGGGAGCTGGTTAAGTTGTTTCACTCCAGTTGTGGCACTTAGTTGAGGCATGCAGCCTTATGCTTACCTGGCACTGTCATACCATGAGAGTGGCACTCATTGAAGCAAGTTGGGGAAAGGGGGGAGGAGGTGTTTCACTTAGTTTTAGCTCTGCGATTGGATGATGCGTAAATGCAACAGTTTGTTTTCACTATGACAGTGTAACGGCGAGTATCTTGGCGGCATGTTTCAAAAATATTCTTACTTTCACTAGTGTGCATCTTCCTAACTCAGTAATAGGTTGATGGTTATGTTTCATTGCTCATGAATCAGTGATGAATCAATAAGGCTGTTTTGATTTTGTGAAACGTGAGGGCACATGTATGTGTACCATGTGTGCAGTCCTGTTCGTCTCTTTGTATATAACTGTACATGTATGTCTGTCCTGTTGTGTGTATAAATATATATTTTGCACCGAATGTACCAAAGGTTTGGAGCTTGCAAAGTCAACCATTAGGCCTGCTCTCTATTTCAGTCTAACAAAAACATCCCACTTCTGGCTTCTGCCAAATCCTTACAGATCATCACCTCATGTTTGCTTAAGGTGCAGATTTCTGGCATAGGCAACAACACTGCACAGTAGGATTTACATCACTTGGTCAGTTTGAAATTTTCCACAATGAGGCTTTTCTGCTGCGGAACATTGATAAGACTGATCACTTGCTTCACATTCAAATGAAGACAGGTGCACTTCTTGTCTTTCCTAGTGCATTTCTGACAGGACCCGGCTCCACTTTTCAGATTACCACTCTATGCAAAGCTCCTGTATGTGTGTCTCCATTTCACCCCAATGATTGTAATAAAAGAGAACAAATGGCAAATTTTGATTAATGATATGTGACCCTTAATTATAATTTCATTCAATATAAATTGAATGGGTCCTTGATGAAATTTATCATTTGTACAATACATTATATATATATATATATTAGGAAACTTTATCTCAAACAGTAGTTTTACCCTTCTCCAGCCAAATATGTTGAAAATAAAACCCCATATGTAAAGTAAAACTAGCTAGCATGGATAGATGTTTAAAAAAAAATATCTAACTACGTATGATTCAATGAGTCTAGGGCTCAGTGAGGTCTGTGTGGTGCTTTTATTTTCTCCACATGTTTTGACAGATGTTGATAAACCTGGATGACTAAACTTATCTCACAAATTAGACATCGTATTACAGAATAACTGACTCACACTTGACTATCCGTATCCTAATTTCGATTTCTAAGTCTAAATGATAAAATATCAACAGTCTCACTTTGACATATTCATTCCATTTGAAGCGTTTCGTTAATGTTAACTCAAAGTCTAATTTATATATATATATATATATATATATATATATATATCTTTTAAACTTGGTCATGCCAAGGACAAGATAGAGCGAATGGTCGGAGGTCACACAGCTGTAAGACACAGCGCTCCACCACACTCATTTCAAATAAACGTGGCCAGGCGTTTTTCAAACTTAACGCAGGTGCGCATGCGCCGAGCTGTGACGTGTCGCCCAAGTGTCAAATAGTGGGATGTGGAGACGATCGGAAAGTGGATAAACTTAGACAGTGCGGTGTTTAATGGTGGCAGGGCGCAGGCCGCTTGGACCGTTTACTAACAGGAGCCGCCGCTTCTCTTCACGTCAGCGGAGGGAAAATCCGTCTTATTCACGTTTGAAGCCGCGACATTGGCCGAGCTAACTCGGATTAGCGACAGTTGAGCTAACCAGAGTCGGTAAACTAACCCGAACAATAGCACGGTTACCGGGGGAGCTAACGTTAACATGTAACGGATGTGAAGCGTAAAAGTGTTACTCGGGACACTTAGCTTTAACCCTCGTTGACTTGGCGTTGGGAGCCGCGGCGGGAGTCGCACCGAAGGGAGAGGAAGATGTCTCGGAGGCGGCTGGACAGTCGCAGCGGACTCTCCGCGGGGCTGCTCGGTGAGATTCAGACCCCGATCAGCACGGAGCCGATGGAGAGTGTTTACGAAACCACCGGGGAGCTGGGCAGGTGAGGAAGAGTCCACTGCTGTAGCAGGACGGCAGCTGTTCCGTGTGTGTTTTATATTGTCTGGTCAGTATGATCGGTGTAAACACAGCAGAGCTTCATAAGGATGTCTGCTCCCGGCCACTTTTAATAATCCTTATAACTACGGACAATGGAAAACATCATCAGTAGATTATCCATGTCCAGTTTCACTTTGCCATGACATCCAACATTCAGCACATTATATGACTGAAGTATGATCATTCCAGGGAACTGAGTCCCTAGTTACTCACAAATGTCAAGATATTTTTTTGTATAGTTTTGAAATATATGAACTATAAAAATATCTGTATATTTCATTAAATTGGTGGTCATACAAGACAAGAACGTTAAGTGCGTAGCATTTGTATTGTTTCAGCAGTTTACAACACAAAAGAATTTGACTGAAAATGTGTGATTAAAAATGGAGCTATTCACTGGAGGGATATGGACTGAACAGAACAGTACCGTGTAACGTACTGTTGGTCAGTTTCTGTTGCTCTACAAAGGGTAAAGATGAAGGCTGAGCTGAGTGACGGAACTAGATCTCAATGTCACTACAGATGTAGATGATGTGAAAGATCAATTTTTCATAGAAACCTTTGAAAGCAGTCCAAAAATTGTGTGGTTCGGCAGACTTCTGTGTCCTTCATGTGGCAGTGACTAAAACTAAAACTCAGCTGCATCTGGATTCTGACTGATAAGCTTTAAGCGAGCCACACGGTGCCATGGACCTGTCATGGTACAGTAGACCTTTGTCATGTGTTTGGCACTGTTTATGTGTCCCATGGCAACTGCTGATGGTTGATGATCACAGTCCAAGATCTCTGAGGTGTGTTTTAAGTAATGTGTCATACTTTATTTACTGCACAACTGTGTTTTCTAAACCCAGGGAAGGAAACAAGCACATGTGCAAAGCAGACATTAGAAAGAAGAAATGGCACAGGACACTTCTCTTAATCATTTGTTTGTGTGTTAAAACAGGAAGTTCTAAGGTGGAATATTTTTAAAGAACATGATAAGGACGGTAGTGCTAAGATAAAAAAAAAATACCCATTTGTACTTTTGAGTTCATAATTGACTTGTAGTAATTCATAACTGTGGTGCAATATATTCCGAAATAAATAAACCTTGTAACAGGGACAACTCTTTTATGTTATGCTTTTTATGTCAGAGTTTTCATGCCAGTTTGAGTGTCATTTCAGCCTGTGCTGATAGGCTGTAAAGTGTTCATTTATGCTCTGGAGGATCTTTGTCCAGAGGAAATAACCATTATGATGTCATCAGGGTGATCTCATCTTAACTCATATGTATTAATTTTGCATCTTTCATACAAAAAGTAGCCTAAAGTTCACTCCAGAGCAGGAATTCAGGACAAAACAAAACACAGGACAAAAACAAATGAGAAATGTTATACAATAAAACAGTAAAGTGATGAATGACAGTCAATAATATAAGTCAATCTGATTATAGGGAGGAGTTTGGTAATTTTAAACTTAAAGAAGTGAAAGAGCTTTAAAATCATGTCTGAAGTTACAGGCAGCTGGTGCAAAGTTATGTTAGGTGATTTCTCATAAAGGAGAAAAAGACAGTTGCGTTATGGGACTCTAGGATCCAGCAATTTTGGAGGTTGGTTCATATTAGAGACATACTGAAGATGTTTCAGCTGTTTCTCATTCATTATTATTGTCTGTCTCTTAAAAGTCACCTCACATTACTGGGCAATCAGCAGATTGCTGGAGGTTGCCTTTATTTTATTTATGATCAAAATAAAGGTCAAAAATAATGACTCTGTAGCACCAGCCTGTAGGCCGTGCTACATGAGTCTGATCATTAAGCAGCATTGTTCTATTCTGGAAGAAAGGTCCTCCTGGGTCTGTAACCATCATCATTGCTCCTGGTGCTTTGGAAGCTTATTTTTAGATGAGATTGTGTTTTCTTTGTTAGTCGAGGATGTGTGTTTTAAGCATTGCGTGTATGTGATGTGCCACTATTATCACACTATAACAGCTGCATGCTGCTAATAGTTTGGTACTGGATTTTTGCCTTTGAGGTTCGTCAACAGGATAATTTATGACACTTAAATAAAACTGCCAGGGGCCACGTGTCCTCTAAGCCTTTAGAATCAAGAACAATAATCTCAGTTAGGGCTTAGCAATATCTTGAGATTTTTAGGCTATATCAATGTAATTTTAAACACAATATGACACAGGACAATATCACTTATATCAATATCGTTTATTTGGCAATAAAATGGCAATATATGGGCTGCAACCGGTTGCAACACTGTAAAGTACAATACGAGGACTGAGTCAAATTACAGAAGGCAAATTTATTTTATTGAAGGAGCATTTTAATTTGTATTTGCAGACTTTTTTTTGTTCAATTCGTTTTATACACTTTAATATTGTGCAGAGTGACTTCTGTTAATAAAGGTGCCCATGTGACATTTTGTGCAAGGCTGAAACTTATAACAGTGTTTTTAAACGTTTGCCTTGGGAAAATAATGAAATTAACAGGGATGCTATGTTATAATGCTTTGGGGAAAACCCCAATTACATCACAAAATATTGATAATATATATCAAGTATTGCAATTCAGCTAAAAAATATCAAGCAATGACTTTGAATCAATATCCATCCATCCATCTACTACCTTCTACCTTCTACTGCTTTCTGTTACCGGGTCACGGGGGTACCTGGAGCCAATCCCAGCCAACGTTCTGGGCGAGTGCGAGGTACTCCCTGGACAGGTCGCCAGTCCATCACAGGGCCAACAAACAGAGACCGTCAACCATATCCCTCCAAGAAAGGAGGGTTATGTTTGGTCTTTGATTATAAATCACATCTAGGCTTTTACTGTATATAATACAACAAAACTACAACAGAGAAATCTCATTCCACAGAGAAATGCTCCCAACCTGTATTCAGAAACTAAGCCTTAAAACCAGCTATCAGGACTGGAGGTCACTAATGTCACAACTATCTAGTCAGGGTCCTCAGCCGCACTGATAAGTTCTGCTTATCTGGATAGGATGAAATCTGATATTTTCTATGTATATTTGTCTATATGTTGATGCACATTTATAATTCTGTATTGAATCACTCAGAAAAAAGTGGCGGCCTGAGCTGTCATTACAAGAGCTCCAAAGGAAAGCCCGACAATATCAGAAAAGCCTCTGACACTGTCCAAAATATGGGTTCAGATATCAATTACACCTTGACGTTCTACTTATACTTGACTTGACTTACTCTAACTGTTGTTTTGACCCAGCCTAGTGGAAACCACCTCAGAGACCCACATCAGAGCTGCCTCAGTCCAAGAAGTGCTTTTATTGACAATAAGTAATCAGGTAAAAAAGGTGTCAGGGAAGGCACAGCCAAAATAACAAACACAAAGAACTAAGGTTTGGAATCTAACCTGAGGAAAAAAAAGGAAAAATAAAGACAGGCAGCTTACCTCCTTAACCAAAGAACAGGGGAAAAAAGTTAATGAACACAGATAGCCTCCCTCCCCTAAAGCTATCAGGTCTACTGTTATAACAAAAATAATAAGAATGAAGCTAAAACTTCAGTCATCAAAAGTGCAGCATAGCCCAGCATGGTCCAGTGTAGGGAGTTGGAAGTAGGAGGAGCCACACCCAGCTCAGGTGAACTTTCTTTTTTAAAGGGGAAACCAGCCATCCTCAGCCACTCCAACTTCTCCACCTGGTGAAGGAAATTGGCACACCCCTATAAACACAAAGCCAGGGTGGACTCGAGGCAAACAACAATATATCCAAATGGCAAGAGGTCATAACACTGTAAAGTGTAAGAGCAACAAAGAAGAATGGATTTGTGGTGCATACTGTACTATTAGCTCTTTGCACGTTTGCAATTTGGAAATATTTTGTTCTAGAAAGATCTGAGAGCTAAAAGGCAACAAGTGCAGAAGGCAAGACTAAATTTATGGGAAATGAAATCAGCACATGAGTTCAGAATATGTCTTTATTGTGGATAAAACAAATTCACAAATGCATCTTCTGCGGATATCAGCACAGTAGGAGTGTTAGTAATGCGACGTTTTATTTTTGTGAGTTTTTTTGACAAGTGTTTAAGATTCCCATTGTGTATCATTACGTTTAAATAGACCAGAGGAAATTCAATTGAATTGAATTGAATATGGTAATGACAGAATTTCTCCCAGACCACCTTGAAGTGTTCACTATAATGAATAGTAACAGATGTTGATGACCTGTGCTTTATCTTGCTGTGGCACTGCTCTTTGCTTCTCAGGGGGAAGTTTGCAGTAGTCAAGCACTGTGTGGAGAAGGCCTCAGGGAAAGTGTTTGCTGCCAAGTTCCTACGGAAAAGGAGGAGAGGTCGCGACTGTCGGGCTGAGGTCATTCACGAGATGGCTGTTCTGGAGATGGCTCGTAACAACACCCGAGTGGTCAACCTGCACGCCGCTTATGAGACAGATCATGACATCGTCTTAGTGCTGGAATAGTGAGTTCACGACAGAATCATAAATTATGTTATTTATAAGTTATAAAATTGTAAATGAAATTATGTTCAGCCACAAGCATCCTGTAAGTGTAGGGCAGAGTCGTGTTTTTCCACTCAATGTTTTCACCAGCCTCAGGAAGTTTATTACTATTACTAAAAGGCTAGCTATGTTTCATGAATATATTGAACAACCTTAGCTGAAACGTTGTTTTCTTATCTGACATATCATTCATCCTTACTCCCTTGCATTATCAAGGCAGAAACTAAATGACACATTATTTATCCAGAAGTGAATAGCCATTAATATTTTTTGTTGTTGTAGCCACTTTAACCTTTACAGTGTGAACAACTCACATTCGATCGAACAGTTTATAGAGAATTATCAAATGAAACTTGAAGAACTTGAAATGTAATAACATTAGAGACAGGATCAGTTTTTGGGCTTGTCCTGCTCCAACCCTATGACACTCCTACACACAGTGATTTACACTTCAGGAAGCAGGAACAATTTTGCTCTCTTGCTCAACAACACTTTGCTAGTACATGCAGGATAAGATCAGGGACCCTCTGGCTATAGGCGGGCCACTCAAACCAGCAGGCCACCCTTCAACTTCTGTGTTTTTGTCCAGAGTGAACCGTATCGACATGTCATCAAGTGTCAGAGATGTTTCAGCGACTGTTCCGTGAGCCTGTCTCATGCATGCGTGTGTCTGTATTTACAGTGTGCTTGTTTTGTCTTTTCCTAGTGCGGCGGGTGGGGAGATATTTGACCACTGTGTGTCTGAGGAGCTGCTGACAGAGGCACAAATCATCCGTCTGATAAGGCAGACGCTGGAGGGAGTCCATTACCTCCACCAGAGTAACCTGGTGCACTTAGACTTGAAGGTTTGTGCACACTTAGACACACAAACCAATAAACATGTAAACATACAGACCTGTGTCTTCAGCTCCACTTGTGTGTGATTCTAAGTGATTCTAAAAAAGAATTTCCTCAGGTTTGTCACCTTCCTCCTATCATGTCTCTACTTCCTACCGGTGGGGAGCGCCCCACACATGGAGAACCAATAGAACAATTATTTAAAAAATGAACATCATTTGAAACTAGAGAGTGAGACAATACAACTCATTAGGAAAATAATTACTCAGCTAAGAAATCAAGAGAGAATTGGGGACATTTTCCCATAGAGTTCAATATAACTTCTATTTATAACAGTGGAGCTGTCCCCTGATAGTCATTAAAAAGAAGTTTAAGACACTTATTATTTATTTATATAGCACCAAATCATGACAACGTTACATCAAGGCAAGACAAGACACATAGAGCTGGTCTAGACCAGGAGTGGAGGGGAGACTCATTAGAGGGATGGAAGGAGAACAAGAACAGGAGGAAAAAGATGCCATGGAAAATACAAAACATACAGTGATTGAAACCTGGTAGATCTAAATGTGCTCTAGTAACTATTATGAGTAGGGGAGAAGAAGAGGTTACAACAGGAAGTGAGTTGTAGTGTGTCACGATAACTGAAGGTAACTCCTGAGCAGGAACATGGAGCAGAGATGATTCAGCACCTATAGACTTTGTCATTCAGGAAGGTTTTCAGCCTGATCTTAAAGCTGTCAGTCCGCCCCCCGGACCGATATTGGGAGTTAGTTCCATAGAAGAAGAGCCTAATAGCTGAAAGATCTGCCTGCTGATTTATGCTTAGGGGCAAGTACAATTACTTCAGTTTTATCTGAGTTCAGAAGTAAAAGGTTGCAAGTCATCCAGGTCTTTATGTCTGTAAGACATGCCTGAAGTCTGATTAGCAGGTTAGTTTCATTCAGCTTCCTTGAGTATAAATAGTATCATCAATGAGTATCATCTGCATAACAGTGGAGATTGATGCTGTGCTTCGGGATAGTATTGCCTAAGGGAAGCATAAATGGGGTGAAAAGAATCAGTCCAAGGACAGAACCCTGTGGAACTCCATGATTAACTAAAGTGAATGAGGAAGAGTCATTATTAACACAAGCAAAGTGATATCTGTCTGATAAGGCTGATATGAACCAGTTTAGTGTGGTTCCTTTGATCCCAATTTCATGTTTCAGTCTAATAAAAATATATGATCAAATGCAGTTCCAAGATCTAACAGGACTAGTATGGAGGTCAAGCTGTCTGAAGACATGACAATGTCTTTTGTAATCTTTATCAGTGCTGTTTCTGTGCTATGATGTTCTCTAAAACCTGACTGAAACTCCTCATACAAGCAGATGTTCACATAATTAGCTTGCAACTGCTTTTTCAAGAATTTTAGAAACGAAAGTGCAGTTAGATATGGTTCTATAATTTCCAAATGCATCTGGATCAAGATTAGGTTTTTTGAGGAGAGGTTTAATAACAGCAACCTTGAAAGGCTATGGTACATAACCAAGAGATAAAATCACATTGATTGTTTTTAGCTCCTCTTCTTTTTACTTTGGGTATAACAGCGCTACTAAAATTAGGAGGTCAGGGGACATGCACAGTTTCTACAGACATTGGTTCTATTCTATTCTGGGGAGGCAACCGCTCTGACTGAGGCACAGAGAATAGTGTTAAAATGCTGCTCTGAGCTCTGCCTCCTGGTTTGGACTCTGGAATGTCACAGTTTAAATTTTTTTAGTAAGTTGAGTCAGATTCCTAGACATGAGAGTGGCCCTCTCCATGGTGGGATAGATACCGTCTCTCCTAATCTCTCCTAATTTCCCCCAGAAAGTCTTCCAGGTATCTATGTAACCCATATTGTTTCCTGGCCACCACCTCGACAGCCAGCAGTTAAATGACAAGATGCCGTGTCATCACTGGTCAGATTGAGGAGGGGTCCAGAGAAAACTACAGTGTCCGACATTGTTTTTGCAAAATTACACACCTACTCCACATTAACCTTTGCAACCTCTGACTGGTGTGGTAAGGGGTCATTATTGTCAATGTAAATTACCAGTTTACCATATTAATGTTTATCTTTTGCCAGCAATTTTAGATTAGACTGACTGTTTCCCGCTCTGGCCCCAGGGATGTGCTTAACTAAGGCCGCCGGTGTCGCTAACTTCATGTTCCTCAGAATAGGATTGCTAATAGCAATGACAATCAGATTTTCATGTCTGTTGTACATACAGGAGATGATTTCAGACAGTCTGGATCCTTTATGATTTAAAATTAAACCATTGTGTGGACATAAGAACAGACACACAAATATAAAGTGAAGGAAATGTGTGCTATGTTTGTTCTCAACCTCTGTTGTAGAGCATGTTAGTGTTGAAACAGTGTCATGTTTCTGAACTTTAAAAAGTAATCCTGTTAGAAACATGCAGGAAGGGACATAGCACTTCCTCACAATTACACTGAAAGTGTAGAAAAAGTTCAGACTTGTGTAATAAGTTTGGTTCTCATCATTAAAGCAACTTGTGCAACTTCTGCCTTCAGATAATCAGATCTGTTTTTGTTTTCCACCCCAGCCTCAGAATATTCTCCTTACCAGCCTGAGTCCTCCAGGAGACATAAAGATCGTAGACTTTGGGCTGGCTCGTAAACTGGGCGCGCCCGGAGAGCTCCGGGAGATTCTTGGCACGCCGGAGTATGTGGGTAAGATGTTCGCAAAACACGCTTAGACCTCATACAACATGTCAGAGTGAAACCTGTCTTACGGTATGAAGAGAGAAAACTTTACTTTACTATCATTAATTGCAGAACATGTTCAGATGGAGGTATTGTCTTGACATCCTGCTGTCCTGTCATGCAAGAAAAACTGGCTTTGATCCAATCACACTGACTCTCCTCTGTCCACACCTTCATGACTCGCCTTTGTTTTGAACAGAAACACGTTTGCAAAGGGTCAGCTGAAACGTGTGACTGCAGCAGTAGTGAAACAAAGAGACAAATCAACTATGTGGCATGAAAATGATTCAAGACAGCAAGTAATTGTGACCTACTGTATCCTCTACTTTCATTCAGCTCCAGAGATCCTGAACTATGAACCAATCACAACGGCCACCGACCTTTGGTGAGTCTGTCTCTTCAACAGCATTCCTGATGGCACAGTTTTACTGTGGAGTCCAGCAGGATAAGCAACACAAATTGTGACAGGTTGTTCTTAAGGCACAGAGTCAATCAACAACCAACAGAGCAGCGCAGCAACACTTAAAGGCTATTATGTTCTCTCCAGGGCAGTGCCAAAACTCTGAAAAGAGAAGCAGTTTTCTTTTATATATTTGGTTTTGTTGAATAGTCACCTCTTTGTGCTGACGTCTTCTTTGGCATTCAGCCTATTCCAGGACATGTTATGACTGCGTTCTTCTCTCACCCAGGAGCGTGGGTGTCATAGCCTACATGCTGGTGACGGGTGAGTCTCCATTTGCTGGGGACGACAAGCAGGAGACGTATCTGAACGTGTCCCAGGTCAACGTGGACTACAGCAGGGATGCCTTCTCCAGGGTGTCGGAGTTGGCTGTGGACTTCATCCGCAAGCTATTGGTCAAAACTCCAGAGTGAGTAAAGACAGGGGAGCAGTCATTTATGCCAAATGTGAACACAGAGCTTTAAAGAAAGGGAGAAGGTATGTTAGTCAACAAGCAAGCACAGCCAGCACGGAGCACAAAAAAAGACCTATTTGACTCGTAGGAACATGCTTTGGTTACTGAACTGTGTTCATCACATGTTAGTCATATCCTGGTGAGCAGGAGGAAACTGTCTGAAAGCTGATGTCCCTAACAAAATGGAAACATCAGGGATCCATCAGTTACACTGATGATTTTCTGAATGCATTATGTAGATTCAAATGCAGCAGAAATCATTGATCAATTCAGCTATTATTCAGTGGGTTTGAGAAAAAATATGAACTTTTGAAATGTTCCTGATATTCTGTTTTAATATTGTTATACTGTCACCTATATTGCAGTTTGAGCTGAGCTGAGCCACTCCTGTGTTTCACAGAAAACTGTCCTGTTTGCTCACAGCTTCAGATGGGTCAAAGCACTTTGACCTGCATCTTGTATATCAAACGCTGCATAAATAAAGGCTGTTTTTCAATCATGGGGAAATATGTCATAATTATGTATAATTGGGGATATATTATTTGCATTGGACGATGTAATTATATATTTTGGTTAATCCAGTTTCCCAGATATAGAGTTCTACTTTTCTGTGGACACTAAACTGACTGTAAGCCACATCAGTGCATTTGAATGCCTGTGTTACTTCAGAGCCTAAGTGCCATTGGATTCCTTTGTAAAACGGTGTTTTCTGCTCCGCCCTCAGGGACCGGCCCAGTGCTGCAGAGTGTATGAGTCACCCGTGGCTGTGGCAGCAGCAGCTGTGCGTGAGCCCCGACCCCTCCACCACCACCCGCACCATCCGCGAAAGGAGCTGCGGTACGAAGTGGGCAGCCCCACCTGAAGACCCTGAAGACAAGGAGAACTTCTTGGAGTCCCCACACTCTCATGCTAAAAAGTTCCGCTTCGACGAGGAAGCCTTCGCCCCCGGAGACGGTGACTTTTGAGAGTGTAACGTGTAAAAAGGGGGGACCTGAAGGCAGCGGTGCCCACCTCTCCCTTAAGCTTTTAAAGTCTTTTAAGCCTCCACAAAACCAGCTGGCTGCTGCCCAGAGCGCTTAGGTTGTGTTCATATTCCACTAATCTACAGGATCCACCACTCAGACCAAAGATAACCAGCTACATATTAAGATCTCTCACTGGTCCAGTGCTGTTAAAATGTTAATGCAGTGTGTTTAACCTGATCTATTTCATTCTGTTGGTTGTTGAAATCCTTGAGTTTTCAGGGGCTGCATATAAATCTGTGTTGTCCTCCCTGTGCTGATGAAGGCATGTGGAGTAATTCTAGAGAAATCTATGCAATACTTATAGTATATATTTCAAACCTTTTCTCCGTAGAAACCGGAAAGAAGTTTGTTGGACACAGCCTTAAGGAGGAAGTGAAATGTTGTCATCACCAGCCTCAGTCTGTGTGGTCACACTTGTGCTTCATAAGAGGTGTGATGCAGCGAGGAAGTGTGATAATGTCCTTATTTGCATGTTGAAGAGAGCAAGGTGCAGCTGGACAGGACAGCAGCATCATGGGAAAGCTCAGGTTGAGTTTTTTGCAGCTCTTTCTGGAAATGTTTCACTGTTTTTAAAATTGCTGCTGATCCAGTTCTGAGCTCCGTCTCTCTACCTGCAGCATGACAACCAGCAGATGGACACGATTACACACAACTACGTTACATTCCTTATGTGTTTGCCTTCTCGCAAAGGGTCAAACTTTCATTTTCTCATCATCTGCTGTAGGGTGAAGGTTTAAATTTAGCTCAGGGTTTTAGATAAAGCTCATTTTAATAGCCTGAACTGGTGTAGACCTCGTACAGAGCTCTAAAGCTCCACAGCTTGTATTTGGTTAATTATGATGATTATTATTATTTTTAATTTTTTTTTAAAGGGTTCATGAAATTCCTGCTTAGCCTTCCATAGTGAGATAGGAATGTAAATGTATTAATGGCTCAGAGAACTAATGAGTCATGCAGTGGCTCACATGCCACACCCGCACTTACTCAAATGATTTCCTCAGCGAGCCCAGGTTCCTCTTTGTTGGCCCACTACAGCACTTACTTCACAAGCACACGTTTTGAGCTGATAAGCAGGAGCTATTTATGAAAGTTTGTGTGTGTCCTCGAGAGGTTCATTGTGTCTTTCAGTCCCTCACCAAAGCCATTTAATCTGCTTCCAGTCTCTGCATTAAAAGCTACTCTAGTCCTCCTGGGTTCAGAGTGCCTGTTGTTTTCACCTCAGGGCATTCTACTCATTCTGCTCTTTGTATTGTTTTTTTTTTTTTAATGTTATTCTTATAGTCCTACTGTTATTATTGTTATTATTATTTATGTGCTCAACGTATACTTTGTGTTTATGCAATGTGCTTATGTTGGATGGGGTTTTATAGGGAGGCTGGTCATCTGGAATGATTTGGGCGTTATTTAAAACAAGTTGCTTCTGGTCACAGTGGGATGAATAATAAATGTTTGACTTGCAGTGAACTGTTAAAGTTGGAAGCGGGGAATCGTTTTTAAGGTGGGATTGGGAAGTGATGCAAAATAATGATGTGGATGAGTCAGATGGTCTTAGTCAGGAGGAAGATGATAAAACACTGTGCGTGTTGGTTTTGGAGGAGAAGTGAGCGATATCTTAAAATGTAGACCAGTGTGCTCACATTGTGATGTTGATTGTTGAGATATGTTGCAGTGAAAGTATTCTGAGTGAAGAGAAAGGTGGGAGCAATGGTGTCACTGTTGTGTTAGGAGATCGGAGTAGCGTGACAGAACTACTGTACAAAGTGAAATACGAGGTGCTCGCCTGTTGTTGCCAAATGAGTTGATGTCACGTCGTGTCATGTAATGTAATGCTGTTCACTCACAGGATTTGCTATCTTTGTTCAAGTAAGATTTGAACAAGGGGAAAAAAAAAAAAACCTCTATCCCTTTAAGTGCAGCGCTGGGAACTCTGATAGCTGTTAACCGCCAGTCAAACATTCCTTTTTGTTGCAAGGTGCCAAACTGAATAAGACCACATTGTGTTTGTTTGTTGTTATCAACAATGGCCTTTTTGTGGGAGATGGGCATCCTCAGCTGCGGCCGCGGTCTCATCATTATGCTGTCATCCTTTAGAAAACTGGATCACCACACTGTAGAGGCTCATCTCGCTGACGGAGCAGTTTGGCTTTAAGATGACAGGTGCATCTCTGTGTCTTTTAGTACTGTATGAGGAAATAAGCTTACTTCATCTCAAGAGTGCAAAATCTCAGTCTGGTTTCTAAAACCTCTTCAAACACACTGTCTTAAACGCTTGATCAGACTGAATTTGAGGTGCCTTAAATTTCCAGGCTGTTATACAGAAACAAGTGCAAGCGTCTTTTCCTGCTGCAGTGGAATCTCTAAGAACCAGATCTAGACCTGACGCCATGAATCTTGACAGAAGATGGACTTGCAGTGATGTCAGGTATCTCACTGTGCAGGATGACGAAATGTTTTGAATGAAGCGTCTCGTGTTTGCTGGTATTGTTTATCTGTCACTTGAACGTGACTTAAGCTGTGGTGCCTGTTCTGTTGTTTTCTATGAGCTATTGTACTGTTATTTTCAGCAGCTGATCCCTCAGTGGCCTCAGTGTATGAGTGCTCATTGTGTGAGTGGGAGGCGCCGTCCTCCTCCAGCAGTGGAGCGCCACTGATGTCATCCAACACTTGTTTCTTTTCAGTGACCACAGCAAGCCTGGAGGTCACAGCCGATTAAAGTCAAACCAGCCACAAACATAAGCAAATAAATGTTGGAGAGATGTTTGTTTATTTTGCATTTTAATTTTTCATTTTTGGATGTTATGAGAATCATGATTTGCATCTGAAATGATTTTTTTCTTTTTCTTTTTAAAGAGACAAAATCTGTATTCTGATCAACTGCAGGCTAATATGTAGGCATCGCAAAGCAAACAGGTAAAACTGATTAAACATTGTAGAAAATTTGTGATTGAGCATTTGATGTCTTTCTTTTCTCTCTCTGCACTGCTGCCACCTGCTGATCCAGACTCAGCGTTGTTAACAGGTGTCCAGGTCAGCACATGGCTATTGATAATGAGAACATATCGGTCCTGCTCACACTCACAGGTCTTCAGACCAGTGAGAGATAAACATAATGGAATGATCTGAAGTTACATTAAGCAAAATGAGCAGCAGCCGCTAGCGCAGTGCAAACATGCTATTTGAGGTCAGGGAGGAGTACACATGCTGCCAACACTGACAGATCAGCAGATGTTTGAGCTCAACAAGCTACTTCATTTTAACAATCAGCTGACACTCAAGTGTTATATACAACAATACAAAACGACATGTATATGAACACATTCTGCACTTTTTCAACATAATCATCTCGCTGGTGCCACTTCCCAACTTGTTTCACTTCAAACAAGCTTTTTTAATACAAAATCTATTTGTACATTGTTGGGGGAAAAAAAACTACAAATTAAAATCATTAAGTTGATATTTGGAGAAAAAGAATGAAGCCAAGTTATAAAACGTGAGCATATTAATTCTTAAACCTGAAACTCAGTTCCAGGTCCATGTGAGCTACCTTTGCAAATGGCTACAGCTGATTAAGATCAGGGGCACGCCATCTGCACCCACATTCATGCTTTTCTGGTAAAGGAGTGTCACTTCAGCTACATTTAGGTCCCCTGGACCCTGTCCCCAGAATCCATTCCAGTCTGGGCAAGCTCTAGACTACAGTGACAGTCGCCTCATGATAGGTTCCGACTGCCAGAGGTGACAATCTGAGCTTGTCGTCTTTGCCAACACTAGTTAATCTACAACTCTCTTTACTGTTGAACTTCAACCAACCTGCAGAGAGCAAATGCTTCATGTTTACACCAGCACACACAGGCTCAGGGCACATGAATAGTCATGTGATATACGTCCCGGGGATTATTCTGGTTTTACAATGATAACATGTTGTGAGCGTGGAGCTACAACTGTTCTAATGCAGAAGTGAGCAGGGTTGATCGTGTTTGTAATGACAGCAGCACAATATCCTCCTATGGTAGCAGGCAAAAACAAGACTGCTACCAAAACAAAAGCTTCTTTTGCTTTGGTTTAGTATATTCGCTCAGAATGCATCATCTGATAGTTAAAATCAAAAGTTATGCAGGAATGACAACTGGTTGTACATTTCTAACCAAAAACTTGGCTTCATTAGTTCAATAGGTGACCACTGAAAGTCAACCCGGACATTCACTCGTCTAAAAGTAGCTCAATACAAGTGCAGGTATCAAGAGAATGTAATAAACACTAACATTTACACTATCAACCATAAAAATTTCCTCTAGGCAGAATCAGACAACATGAAGCAGTCATGTTTGTAAATGAGAAGCTCTGCAACAAATCAAAGTCTGAGCTTAAAGTATAAAGGAGTAAAATAATGAAGCTGGAGGAAACTGGAAGATCCAAGATCCCATTTGTTCATACTTGTATATTTCTACTCAGGGTCATGGAGGAGAGGGGGATGTCTTCATCATCATTCCACCTCACATTAAGTGCATTCATCAGAAAGGAAATGCTAAGTAAACACACCAGCACCAGACACATGATCTCAAGGCTGAGTTCTTAAATTGAGTTAAGACCAGCAAATACGACACAACCTGTTCTGTAATAGATCAATTGAAAGCTTGGCAATACTCAACAATCAGCTCAGATATCTCGTGTGTGCATGTAATGGAGTGCTGACTCTTGGCCAAACTCAAAACTCCTGGATGACCCTGAAGTGGTTATCAATGGAGGGGGGCTCGTCCTCAAAGTGCAGCTTTTTACTCGGACAGGCACCAAACTCCTCCAGGGTTTTGATGAATTGCCCATGTTCGCGGCCCACCCAGGCTCGCATTGGGTCACACACCTCGTAAGGTGTCACATGGGCATGTACTGACACGCCACTGGCAGCCAGCTCTTTCAGCACCAGCTTGTCTGTCACCCAGGTTTCGCTGCCTCCTGGGTGTCCACCGTCTAGCCAGTACATGGACGAGATGCACTTAATGAAGGGGGATATCTGCGGGTCGGCACGGGCCCCTCCCAGTTCGTACACCATCTGGTTCAGCACCACGCAGCCTTTGCTGAAGCCCACCAGTGTCAGTGAAAACCCAGAGGGAATGCTATCAGCGCCTCCTTGGAGCTGGAGGGGGTTTGGTAGGTTGGCTCGCTCCATGCCATGGCTCAGCAGGGCCCTGCAACACAAACCAGCTACAGTAAAGCTCTTTTTGTATCCGAGTTACGCCATGCTACAGGTAACACACAGGTAGAATCTACAGAGTTGGTGGAGAGGCTGTACCAACTCAACAATCTGGAGCATCCACAGACATTTCCACAGAGTTTTGTGTGCACCGCTGATGATGAAATAGACATCATGCAAACTTTTGCATCCAATTCACGTAGAGAATTAAACACCAATTTTTCATGAACATTTTACTTATGAAGGAGTATCTCCGATCATTTGTAGCCATTTTTCATTTCATTCTTTTTAAACTCAAGTTCTTAAGAGCTTGGCACAAACAAGGAAATAAACAATTAAACAAAAATGTTTACAAGTGAGCCCTAGCTCACTGCAATGTTGCCCTAGCAATTCATGCAGCAACTGAGGGTGTTTGAGATCTGTCCATAGAAGTGTAAAAACAAAACTACAAATGTAAATGCAAAAAGCCAAAAACCTGAGATGGTGAAATGCTCCAGAGTCAGGTATGTATGGCAAGTGCTCTGGAGCCCCGAACATGTTGCTCTCCACAAAGTTGTGGTAGCAGCTGAACTTGTGTAGATACATGCGTGAGGCCCTGATCACCCAGATATATCGGTCAGGGAAACGGCGCCCCAAGATGAAGGCCACCTGCTCCAGACTCCAGCAGATCCACTGAACTCCTTCAGGCTGCAGTGCCATCTCCTCCTGGAAGTTCTGAACGAGCAAAACAAAGACAGTGTTGTGAGCTGTGATGCACACTTTTGCACACTGCACTAACATAGAAAATGGGGCATGTAACCATTGCCACTCTGCTTTTTGCAGATCTTTCATTCCCTAGTTTGTCTAAAATTTGCTTCCTGTACACAGCTTAACAAGATGAAGTGCTGCTAATGCAGCTAGAAAGGAAAGAGACTTGTTTTGGCCATCTTACTTGGCCAATAAAAATAAAAATTTAAAGAAGAGAAGCAAACAAACTAAATTCCTCCATGAAAACAAGCTGGTAGTCAATGAGCAAAAACAAAGCACTGCTGCTAATAACCAGGGCAAAAGTCTGAATAAAACGTCACACACACTTTAGTGTATCTTTGGCCCACTTAATTCGTTCCATCAGCAGCTTCCTCTCACTCTGCTGTCAGCGTGTGGTCCTGGACACAATCACTTCATTCACTATATGTATATGGACATATCCCTGTGACAGTGTCCTGCGCATACGAACGTCTCCTGGGAAATACCAGCACACTGTGGGAATAGTAACACTTGCGAAGAGAGATGCCTGATGAATTGCAGATGAGGACGGTGAACAGACGGGATGGATATTCATTACAAATTAGTTAAGTGTTTTTCTAAAAAAAGAAAGAAGAATTAAAAAAAAAAAAAAGACTGCTGCAGAGACCCGAACACTGCCATGTGTACCCTTTAAAGCAGTTTACTCAGAATGCAAGTCCACTAACACTCCTCTTCTTTGATAGTCAGTTCTACACTTCTTTCATTTATAGATTTAGTGTTATTTTTTATGATGAAGTCTTACAGTAAAAACAAAAGTTGTGGTCAAGGTCTCTTTTTTCTTCAGGAGGTTCTTAACTGAGTGAAAAGACCCTGAGAAGTTGCATCAATACTTCCTTATCTCATACAGAAGAGAAACAAATGATCAGAGACCATGACATTCCCCAATTCCACCTTCCAACAGCATTTAAAGTTTTCCATGCTTGGCTGAGCTCTAAACCCATTATTAGAGATTTGTGAACCAGGAGTTATTATGAGGACCAAGAATATTGAAATTCAAGTTAATATCATACTACACAAATGTTGCTTCACAAAATATTTTGAGTATTCCCTCCACTTTGCAATGAATGAAAAAGGTCACATAAACACTGTCAATATGGAGGTATTATTGAATGTTAACAATGGGATATTCTGGGTATTTTAGTCTGGTTAATTTCGGCTCATTTTCAAATGATTATGTTGAATTTTCTCAAAACACTGTGTGTGTCATTCATCAATCTGATCCAGCTCAACCCTGAGGGTGGCACAAACGCGCAAACATGAATAATCTGCAGTGCTGTGACTGCTCTCCCTTGTTGGTCATTTTTTGCAGCGCACACACTGCTTGAAACACTTTCACTTGGCCGTGAAAGGTGGTGCTACAGTTGGTGGCTTTATTACTGAGCTCAGTCTCATTCACTGATCAAGTTCAATATAAATTCACCTAATATCAATATAATTAAGAGCAGCCATGTGCAAGTCTATCGACACTCATTTAAGTCAATTGTGTCATGTCTTAGAGAAAGTTACAGAGAACAGTTCACAGTAGCTTGTGCGGAAAAATCTCAGTTTCCCCAAACATGCAATGACAGAATATGTCTCCCTGAGGTTTCTTTCATGAGCTGATGTAAAAAGAAAAAAGGATTTGTCTTACTTATAAACCTTTATAATACCCACAAGATGTAAAATCTGAGAAAGCTCTTCACCTCTGCAAATGGCCTGTCTATTACATTGAATAAAAAAATAAGGATATTAAATAAAAATATTACTTTTTACTAATAATAAAGTGAGGTTGATGATTGCACCTGAAAGACATACAGTGTGACAAATGGCATTGCCCCTAAAATGCCTTTATAACAAATACATACCACTTTAATGTTGATATAGACTTTCTGTAAGTCTGTCTTTGTAAATCTGGCCACCTCATAATTGACTTGAGATTTGATGATGTACGCATTTCTACAATCTCATACTTAAAGGGAGCCACTGTCCCACAGGTTGATTAGAACTGCAGAAACTCATCTCTACCAATATCCTACGTGCTTTTCAAGGATTTAACTCAGAGGTACTATTTACCGTGATTACTTATAGTGATTGGAACGGAGAGGTGATTCTCTGCTCTTTCTGTAGACCCAGTGGATAAAGTAACATCCCTCCCATCCTCCATCCCACTCACTTGAATGTCACCGTGGAAAAACACAACGTGTCTGTTGTTGCGCTTGTCCTTTGGCTCCGTGGCATTCTTGTTGTTTGTGTCGGGCCGCAACAGCAGCAGGTCGTTCAGTCGCCTCGGGACGTGGCCGGGCACCGCGACCAGCTTCTCCAGCCTCTGCCGCGGGCTCCCGGTGCATGCATCCCGGCTGGCCGCTGCGTGCAGACCCCGGCGCTCAGAGGATGTCGCTGCAGCTACAGAGGTCATCGTTTTAGCCAACAATAACAGAGCGAAACCCAGTTCAGCTGCTCGGGCGGGTAGCATTGACTCTAAAATAAGGAAATGAGTTGGCGTTTTTATTCCTTTGCGCAGTTACTCCATGCTGCTGCTGATGTTAGCTAACCGCTACTCACGATAGCTGCGTTTGCTAGCAACAAGGCATCACATTATCGACAGTGAGCATCGAAACCAGGCCGGGGAATCTTATTATCTGGCTTTAAGCAGACTACTTACAGTTGCAGTCCATCTTCTAACCTTTGTCAGTTTTGCATTGTAGCAGTTTTAAACAACAAGCGTCCACCTCTAATTCAATTCTGACAGTTTGTGGTCTTTTGTCCACAAAGGGGCGCTGTTTTCCCCAAACACACCTGCCGACCGGACCTGAGAAAGAGCTAGCCGACACGACTGCGCATGTGTATGTGTGTGTTTTTTTTTTTTTTTGTTTTTTTTTTTTTTTTAAGCTACTGAGTGTCGAGAGTGGTAGAGATAATACACTGATATGTACTTCCGTTTCCGACTAGTAAAACTTCCGCTCATGTTAAGGACAACAAATACACAATACACAGGAAATTAAAATAAATTATCTAACTAAATAAAGAACTACATTCATGAATAAAAGCGCTATATAAGTAACATGTACATTACAAACATGCATATAATACCAAAGTACATTCAGGAAGCTCTATATTTACATAGTTCTCATATTTGCAAACAACTAAAAGTATTTTATCATATTATAACATTATACCATCATAATACCACTTCTGAAAAAAAAACAAGGATCAATACTAATTACGTATGAAGGAAAATTTCAATAACTGGCAAAAAAAAAAGGCTGAAAACAACGCGCAGGTGACAGCCGTTGCCAAGGAGGTCAAAAACGGAGGTGCACCATTTTGCTAAAGCCTCGGAGCGAAACATGCTAGAATCCAGTGCAAACTTGCTGCGTTGGTGTTAGCACAGGTAAATCGCCACTAGAGAGTGCAAAGTACTTGACAGCTCAACACTCCGCAGGCATGCCACTGTTCCCGGACTAACAGTGAACCTGCAGCTGGTTGGACCTTGAACATGTGCTGCTGCAGTCCGAGCACTGATAAGGAGTGCCAGCACGGTGAAAGTTAGGCCGGCGGACACACCGACTCCTTCATTCACTATTAAACAGTTGGATTAGATTCAGACTAGACAGAAAGAGAAAATATCTTCATCTGCTCTAAGGTAAAATGTCTAACACCTTGAAGTCACTGTCACGACTTCTGGAAACTTTAGACGCGTCTCTGTTATCTCAGTAAACTTTTCAGACGGTGATAGCAACGAATTTTACGTTTTCTCTTGTTTTGTTTACATAAAATGGAAGCATTTATTTACTTGTTCTGTGGTAGAGGCCAGCTACACAAACTGTCTGTAGATGGCACCATCGTTGAAGGAATTCATCCATTCATCCATGAGCAGAAGTAATGCACTTTGTGGCAAAATTAGAGGAGCGTGTGGATTTACAACTGAAAGAAAATGAAAATCACGTAATTAAATCCGTTTATGTGAGACTGTGACTGCAGTGGCACTACTAGGTAGTCATCAAGTAAACAAAGCTGCATAAATGTTTTAGTTTAACAGCATCAAGAATCCAGTTTGTCAGCAGCCGCCACCAAAAGCTACTGATCATACCAGACCCAGTCACACAGTCACTAACTATAGATTTAGTGTATAACTGTTAAATTCAAGGAATTACAGAATCTAATTTGTCTTGTATTTGATTTAACAAATTCATGATCTGCATTCCCTCCAGATACAGTCACAGTAACATGGCCTGCATTTCCTTTGGCAAACGACTGGTGGCTTGTCTCCTCAACATTTCTGAGGCTCGCAGGAAAGACCTTGTGGAGACTGTGGCCAGGGCGGCTATATATAACACTGAAGGCAGGTGTAATGTTAGTCTCTGTCCCAACATTGCAGAGTAATGACATATTTTTAGGCTTGACACTTACTCACAGTTGAATGAAATGTCCAGCATTTGCTCTCTGTGAATGCTAAGACAGTTGAAATTTGATCGCACCATTATTCTCAGCGCAATATAGCATTGTGTCGAACAGCTTGCTCTCCACTCGTCCTCCATGGTGGAATCAGATGTCATTCTGGAGACTTAGTGAGAAAACGCAATAGCAATTAATTCAAGCTTAACTGCTAAATCATAGATCATATAAATTTGTAAATTGTCACACCTCAGGTGTCAGACGAGAGGGGACCACAGTGTTGAACATCTTTAATGATCATGACTACAACCGCTCTGTCATCACCATTGTGGCCAGCATCGACATTATCAGTAAGTATTTAATCTTTGTGTATTTTGCTGAAGCTTCATTGGGATGCAACTTTTCTTCGTTAATTAATTTTGCTACGTCTCAGCTGCTTGTTGTAGTACTGTAGTGACAGTATGGATTCAATCTCTGTCCCTTGCTCTCCAAGCCCCTTAGAGGACAAAATACTTTAATTAGTGTTTTCAGGGAATTAAACACAAAAAACATTCATAATATAAATGTATCTTATTGTTTCAATTCTAAAATATGACTTTCATACCTGTCGAGGTTCACAGTTGTGTTTGCCACACTCTTCTTAATCAAATATAACAAAAGTGTAACTTTAAAAATAAGTAAAATCAGGTAAAAGGCCTTCCTATGTCCCACACACCACATTAAGACTTCACTCTGACAGGATGTTTGATGTTTAGTATTATTTGATATATTTCAGGAGAGGCAATCCTTTCAGCGTGTGAGAGGGCCTGCAAACTTATTGACATGTGCGATCACACAGGGGTCCACCCATGTATGGGTGCCGTTGACCTCATACCCATCTATCCCTTGGGTGAAGAAGTGCGAGTAGAGGACTGTGCTAAAGAAGCTTTGGGTGAGTTTCCATTTGTGCATGTGGGTGTATGTGCACATAGAAATATGCCCTTGACTTGAACATACAGGTGCACCACCCCTAATGTAGATTATAATGTGAAACGTTTGTTTTTCATAATGTAATTCTTAAAGTTAAACCATCATAGCTGCTGAATTCATGATACATAGAGGGAAATTCTGTTGTACATATACATTTTTTAATTACATGTATTAATCTCTCTGCAGGTGCACCTATGGAAACATTACAACATTTACTTTCTCTAAATACTCAAGTTTGATCATCTTCTCGATAATGACTGTTGAAGTTTAGAAGATAGAAGATAGATAGAAGATAGAAAGATACTTTATTTATCCCAGACTGGGAAATTGCAGTGTAACAGCATCATTACACATAGGGAATAAAATGTATAACATGAATACATCTGGGTGTTCAGTCAGTAGTTTGGCAGCGGTGGAGCTGATGACTTCACAGGCTACCGCTGTAGTTTCAATCCAGTTGAAACTCCAAAATCTCAATTTATTCTTAATATAGTAATTATTTCCAATAATGAGTGTGGTGTGGCATGTGGTAGGTTCAGCTTGTGGCTCTGCTGAGGCCCTATTAAAGGTCATTAAACCATTTTTATCACTTATTAGCCATGTGTAATTAATAATAAGCAGAAACCCAGCATGTGATGTGCATGCCTGAAGTGTGCACTCAGAATGCTAATGTATGGTGGGATTGCAGAGTAATTACTGGAAAAACACTATATTTATGAATGCATGCATGTAGTAAGTACTTCATGTGTCCATATTTCTCCTCCTGTCTGAATTATATCCCCTCAGGTGTGTTTAGTCTATCACAGTCTTGTGGCTCATTTGTTTCTGGAAGTGCACGTGATTACATGCACTCTATTTGCTGATGATCTAACATGTCTGTGTTCTTGCCCAGCTGTGGCTGAGGGACTTACAGAGAGGGTGCAGGGCACCAGTGCCTTCCTGTTCGGCTGGGCAGACACCCCCCTTCAGCGAGGGCTGGCACAGAGGAGGAAGGAGATGGGCTGGTTCAGGAAAACTGCAGACTTGCAGGCAATTAGGCCTGACCTGGGACCAGCACCTCAGAGACGATTTGGCCTCACAGGTGAGCCAGAGCTTGCAGGAAAAGCTGGAATTTATATCACAGACATTTGAGTCTTGTGCCTTTATCAAGACTATACAATGCCGGTGAAGTTATTGCTGTATTTACAGAACTGTTGGCTGTCACAGTCTGAACACAGATTGGGTGTCCTCTCTACTTTCACCTTTTTAAAGCCAAAACACACCCAGACAAGGATATTTGACTATGTTAGAGTGCTAACACCTAAAATTAGCTTTGGCTGAAATTTTGTCCTCTGATTTCTCACAATGTAGCCACATTAGCGCACAAACTTTTCTGCACTCCTGTGCTTAGACAATGGGTGATCGCTCCAAAATAAAAGCATATTTCCTGCAGCTGTTCAAAGTAAATGTAGGCAATGCATTACAGCATTTACCATAATAGAAGGCAAAGAGACCATTTGAGGCAAAGTGGGAACAGCATGAAATGTAAATTCGAGTTCGTCACCAACCTCTGACCTGTATATGTCCTGCAGGTGTTGGGGCCAGTCCATATGTCATGAACTGCAATGTCACTATCAACACCCAGGATATCACGGTGGGACACAGCATCGCCGCAGCCATTAGAGAGTCAACCCCCGGAGGCCTACCAGGGGTGCAGGTGCTGGCATTGCCACATGAAGGTGCTGTCGAAATTGCCTGTAATGTGGAAAGTGTGAAGGGAAGCCCACCTAGCCACATGGACACAGGCGAACCCTGGCCGTCCTTCAGCATTGACGGACAGCCATATTGTCATGCTCCAGCTTCTCTCATCACGGCGAGGGTGGCGGAGCTCGCAGGGAGGCAGGGGATCAGCACAGAGAGCACAGCATTGGTGGGCTTCACTCCCCATGAGTGCAGGGGTTTGGCAGTGTTAGCACTGTCTGAAGGGATCGCTGAGTTCTGGAAAGAGCAGCGCAGGATCCGAATGTGAAAATGTGCTGTCCCTCAAACCAGTAAAACCTTGAACACTCTATCTGATCTTACTTTATCATCATGACAACTGAGCTTTTGCCAAAGCCAGTAATCCTGTTTGCTGAATCTGTTAGGCTCCAGTGTTGCTAGCTGATTTTTTTTTTTTTTTCTCCTGTAGTTGTCTAGCATTAGTTCAGTAACTTACAACAGATCTGACTGAGTTGATTAAAAACTGTATCTAGCCCTATGTTTCCAACTGAGTTGATTTTATGATACATTACATACTATACTAAGCTAAAGCTGCTAACCCCACGCGTAGCTAGAATGGTGTATCACTAGTTACACTTAGTGCTATATAAATATATATTTATGTAGACACATTTTGTCCGTTCCTGTTTTCAGTTTATATTTTTTTTAATCTGCCACAAACACCTATATTGTGCAACAGTATGTGTTGGGTTGTACTGTAGAATACTTAATAAATGTATGTAAGATGATGGCCCACCAAATGGGCAATAAACACTTGTCTATGTTTTCCAACAATTTTCTTCCTGAACTGCCTTGAACAGCATGCGAAATTGCAGGAAATAAGCTGAAATAATTGTGTTTGACAGAGCTGCCACTGCCAAAACATCCACAGTTTTGGGTTGATCCACTGCCAAACCTTTAACTTTTGGTGAAACATTGCAGCAATACATTAGAGCTGAGAAAAACTCTCTTGTGATCGGTCTGCTTTGTGTTTTAAAATGTGTTTGTGGCTTTTGGTTCAGGAAAGGAGAAAAAAAAAATCATCAACCCCAGAACTCTTACTGTGCTCACAGCCACCTTAAAGTATGAGTGAAATGCTCCTTGTTTACAGCATTGTGAATGCACTAATTAATTTTTACCTGTGATCTTTTAACACATTTCACCTAATTTATTCAAAGATTAATTTGGTTTAACACAAAATTAGATAATGTATAAATTAAATTAATTAAAATGAATTATGTACTTTTTGATGAGCATGTGTTGTTCTTAATGTTTTTACTACAAAATATCTCAGTTTATCAATTAATTAATTAATTGAGAATGATGAAGTTAAATTAATGGAAATGTTGTGACATCATCTGTCACAGGCCAGTCTGATGAGTAATTTCCTGATATCTAATATTCAAGGGAAAAAGATTTTGGTTCTTATTTCTGAATTTCTCTCCCCTCCCTAGACTGAGATCATAAATCTAAATACATCATCCTCCAGAGTGGATTTTGAAGATTTTTCTTCATGTGTCATTTCCTGTTTTTTAGCGAGTTGGATACTTGTGTTTACTGATGAATCTCTGCTGATGAGCCTTTTCCCATCATTTCCCACCATCAATCTGACCGTGCATGACTCTGTGGGAGAGAGACCATATGTGAGTGTGAAACAGCTATTTTTATCTCAAGTCAGTGAAAGAGTCATCCAGCAATTTGGCAGCGATTCGACGGGACATGTTACAGGAGAAACTTACCAACATGTACAACCCAGTTTGAGAATTTATCATTTTTATGGCTGTTTACCATCAACATACTAAAACCAACATTTGATTTGATACTTAGTGTGAATACTTGATTCACTGGAGTAAGTATTTAATAACATGAAGGGGAATTGGACCAGAGGACAGGTCAGGAATTAACTGGGACAAGATGATTCCAGTCATTGCTTATAAAAAGCCAGTATAATCAATGAATAGCACCACATTTGTGGAGTAAGGAGATTTGGATACTGGTCATTATGTTAAAATAACTTTGAATTAGTTGATGTAGCATAAAGGAATGGTCAAAGTAAAAAAAAAAAAAAAAAAAGCACCATATTCAACATATTACTTTATTTTAAAACATATTCAAGGAAAATAAGTAATTTCATGGCAGGAGTACAAATATGCTGAGGTTTGCACACAAGCTGTGGTCTTAATTACAAAGTCACTGACATTGGTATGCCTTAGCACCAAGGTCTCGATTCACTGTGATTTCATTATGTTGTGTAATTTTTTGTTTCCCTGCATTTGAAGTTATGCAATTTCGGGCTTTTGGGGGGGGGGCACGGTGTAATTTTCACCAATGTGTGCACACTTTAGATAAGCTCTCTTACTATGTGAACATCCACCTCTTTGAGTGCCATCCAGCTGAGGCTCTTAGTCACACAAACAACGCGGCAAGCTCCAGTGGAGCTTCAATTCACATGTACATATATGACTCTCTCCCTTTGTCGCACACGTATATACACAAATACACACCGTGTCCTTACGATCTCCTCTCTATGTCTTCCTCTGTTGTCTGTTTCTAGACACACATGCACATGCATTTACACTATGGATGGTACACACACACATACAATCAGCCTGCCAGGCTTGGGAGCATCAAGGCCTAATCTAGGTCACAGCATAAGCCCAGAGGTATCCTGGTCTCCATACACACACAGGGTTTTACATTAAAAGATCTCACATCTTAGCATGTGAAATCCATTCTGACTCAAATAATTTTCCCTCAGTGAAACATTTCTTTTTTTGTTTTGTTTTGTTTTGATACTAGACTAGTTAATATCCCAGCAGAAAGTCAGCTATAAATAAATCTAGTGAGTTTCGTATCTCCCAAAGAAGCTCCAGATAACCTTATTAGTTATTTGACTGTAGTCTAATGGCTCTTATTTTGCCACAGTGCCATTGTTTCCTTCACTAAGCTCACTTTGAAATCCTTACACTGTGCATCACTGACTCAACATCCATTTAAGAGACACTTCTTCCTCTGAAGCCTAATCTAGATCTATTTTTATGTGTGTGTGCGTAATCTGCTTGAAATAAAGACGTCTCTTTCTGCATGCTGCAGCTGCAGTAGATGTGCATCGTTGCAGCACAAACAGCATAGGATGCCTTTGATATGACTTCGCCTGACAGCGTATCATCTGCGATGCGACCGTTTGTCACAGCACAGAAATAGAGGATCTTATTTCTTTACATCAGGCTCCAGCCTTCTATAAATATTCCAAAACTCTCTGTTCTTTCTCTCCCTCCCTCCCTCCCCTTCTTTCTGTCTTTCTTTCTGCTTTCCCTGCTCTCCCTCCCCCATCTCATTTCACTCCTACCTATCACTTCTTCCCTTGCCCCTCTGCTCCTGTAGTATAATGTAGAGAAATGTTTCTATTTCTGTTTAGGAAGAGGCAGCAGGGTTAAGTGGGAACAGCAACGCTGCACATCATTTCTTGAGCCTGTAGGGTTTGTTGCCCCGCAACCCCTTCAGTCCCCACGGTACTGTTTAGTGAGAAGAGAGTCATTTTATCATAGCAAATACCGAAATCAACTGTTCCTTCCCTTCCCTTCATTACTGCACTACTCTCTACCAACGTGACTGTTCATTAATGTCAGTAATTTCATCGACAGTGTTTTTTCAAACGTTGCAGATGAAAATAAGAACATTGACAAAAAAGCCCAGCAGATTTGATCTTAATCAATTGCCAGTTAGGCTGCACGGTGTCATCCTCCCTAACCTATCAGTGTGGGAAGTTAACGTGCCACCTATGAAGTCAGCAGTCCCCAACCCCCACCCTGAACACATGTTCAACATCCTCTGGGCACTGGCTGAGAAGAGCACTGAGACACAGCTGAGTTTTAGAGAGAGAGAGAGAGAGAGAGAGAGCGAGCACTGAAGTGGAAATACGGGTGAGCGTCATAGAGCGACAGAAATAGAGCGATAAAGCAGTGAATTCAGCAGTTGGAGAAGCGGAGGAGGAGGAGGAGAAAGAGAGTCTATTGGGGAGACGATGGTGCTTTGTGCAGAAAGGATTGTGTTCTCGTAGCAGGAAAGCACTCTTTGTGTATGTGTGGATGCGAGAACCTCATGGATTTGCTCCAATTTGTTTCTCAGAAAAATCCATTGCTTCTGGATCCAAAACAAATGATGACAGAAGATGAGACTGTGGCTGGATGTTAGGATCCATGTGAGACTGTGACGTCTGTACACCCTGCTGTGGGCTGGCTTCTTCCTAATAAGAATGGCTCTAGCAGTGCTGACCCAGATTCTGGAGTCGGGGCGCCTTGCTGCAGGCTGCTTCTTGGTTGGTCTGTGAATGTGATGCAGACAAGACATGCTCTACACCTCGGTGGGAACCGCTCAGCCCGTTGCCTCCGCTGACATCTGTCTCCCTGGTAACACACAGCAACCGGCAGGGTGAGTATGCGCCGCTCTGACCTGTGTGCTCAAATGTCAAGCTGATGGATTTTGAGGAAATGTGGTGCATATGCCTATCTGTTTTATGAATCTGCAAAATGCAAATCAATACAACCACGCAGATTCATTTGGTGTTTTCCACATGTGTGCCTGCCCTCTTTGGACATAAAAACACAAATATTTGGGCTTTCTTTGCGGAAGGCTTCACATTGTGGCTATGAATATGAACTGAAGGCCATATTGTATGCACGCGAAATGTATAATGCATGAACTGGGAGATATGACAAGCAACAAGTAACAGTGCTACCCCTTTAGTACCAAAGAAAGTAGGCTAGGACAGAAAAGGCAGAGACAACCTGGATAAATAATTTACGGAAGTCCTTTTGGTCTGCAAAAGTATTTGGCTTGAGTCTGCTCAGAGGGAACTGCGCACATGAGCAGATAGCTATTTGTTCCTTCACTGAAGAAGATGGAATATATTAGCTTGACCTAAAGCTTTCTAAATTGGCTCTTCTTCACTCTGGTCAGTGCAGTGCAGCACAACTTGGGCCAGACTTCAATTTGGTTTAATTTTATTTTGTTTTATTTAAATCACCACTTGATAGGATACATCACAGACCAGCATCTGAGGTCAGACAGAGGTCAATAGGTTCGCAAAGGGCAAAACTCTCATGTAGCACAAATGCTGACACTTTTGAACATGGTATTATTTCTCAGCTTACTCATATTTTCCATTGGACATTGATTCAGTAGCTTGAGAAATACTTTCAATTTCCACTCAGGTTAATGAGGTCAAGCCTCACTGAAAAGAGGTGAAACATTGGATAAATATGGAGAAAAGTCAAAAGTCACCTGGTCATCTGATTATCTTCATTCTTAAAATTTAATATGATAAAAAAGAAAACTATCCAGCATGGCCTCACTTGTAAGAAACAGTGCCTGCCATGAGAGTGAATGTAAATTAATAAAGTTGGAGTCTACACCAAACACCATTTCATGTTTGCCAGCATTACAAATCATTACAACCGAGCAGATTCAGTTGGTGTTTTCCACGTGTGCCAGCTCCCTGGACATAAAAACAAGCATTTTTGGTGTCTTCCATTATCTATACCACTTATCTGTTAGGGTCCCGCGGGGTTGGGGTGGGGCTGCAGCTAATCCCAGATGACCCTGCGCAAGGCCAGGTTTCATCCTGCACAGGCTATTAGTCTACTGCAGGGCAGACATATCGACATAAAGAAACATTGGCGCTCACCTTCATACTCACTGGCAATGTTAGAGTAATCTATTAACCTAAACGACTGTGGCCTGGGATTCCAATCCAGAAACTTCTTGCTGTGAGGTGGCAGTGCACCCTGTTGGCCAACATGCTACTATTATTGTTTCTACCAATTATTATTATTATTATTATTGTTTCTGTCCATGCAACATTTGTTCAAATGTCATGTCTCGTTGAAACCCACAAAAGGTCACCAGCAGCAAGACAAGGCCAGAGCTGTCTGTTGTTGTAGTGGAGACTCCCTTAGCACTTTATTAGGCAAATCTCACCACTCAGCTCGTGTTGTTTCCTTTCCTCTGGCTCGACCCCATGTTGACATGATCATTTCAATAATTTCTGCTGATAGGTCAGCTGCCAGATCAAGCTACTAGGCTCCTTTTCTCCCACATCCGCAAGGTGGTCTACTACTACTTCAAATCCAGAAACCACTTCGGGAGAACCATCTCATTGTGACATAGAGCATTACCCTACAGGAAGTAACTATTAGAAGAGCTAGTAGTGAACTATTGCCATTAAGAGGTGTAACAGTGAGACTGTGACATTGGACTGAAGGACCTAGTGTGACAAAAAATATCCCTGAAACTGTTACACACAAGGAAAGTAGGGTCTGTGGATTGCTGATGCATGCTATTAACACCAAATTCTCCACCTACAACCTGCTACCCGAGCAGAAATCCATCAAAATCACACTTTTCCAGTTTTTTTCACTTTTCAACTGTCCAATCTTTGCTCACAGCAGCCTCCAGGACCAGCCGCCTGGTCACTGTGTTCATCATAGTGAATACTCTGAGGCTTTTCTTAATGCTAGTAATAAATGGCTGTCTGGGGGATTGCAGTCTTTCTGTCAGCTCCAGATTTTCTGTCCCTTTTTCTCTGAGCTCTCTCGTGCACAAGGTGTCTCTGTCCACAGAGCGGCTGCTCTCTGGATGCTTGCCTGTTTTTCACGTCATTCTGAATAAACACCAGAGACAGATGTTATGAAAATCCTTGGAGATCAGCATTTTCAGAAATACTCAAAATCACCAGTATGACACCAACAATCAGGCTACGGTCAGAGCCACTGACTCTGCCACTTTTTCCTCATTTTCTGGTGTTTGAAATGAACATTAACTGAAGCCTTTGCCCTGTGTCTGTGTATTATAGTGCTGCCACATGATTTGTTGATAGCTGCATGATTAAATAGGCCAATGTGTGTTCAGAAGAAAGTGCTTGTGCGTGTAAATGTGCATTCATTATGGTAAACATGGCTGAACTTACGAGTGATGTTAGATGATGTTACAAAATATCAGGGGAACTGTTCCATTCTGCCATACCTTTAAAAACTCCAACACCAAGACATTTCCAGTGTTCTTGCACTGCACTGCAAAATTAGCTTGGTGACAGCGTGTTTGTATGGTAGCAGTGCTGAAAGGAACTTGAAGCAGCAATGGTCGAAGGAACAGCTACAATGGCTGTATACCTATTCCAATGTGTTTGTGTAGCTGTGGTAATAAATGATTGCTAAGATAGATAACCCTAACAATCGCCTGACCAACTTTTTTCTAAATGCTTTAGATTACAATTTGTGATCAAAGGTTGACATGAACAGGTTCTTTAATTTAGATTAACCATGCTGAAAGTATACACCCTTAAACCTGGAAGACAGGGTACAGCAAACTAGCATATCTCTCAGTTGGGCCCACAGACCATTATTTCCATCAGCCACCGTTGGACCAGACTGGTAATGGTCCTTCTTTCACAAGAGATGTGCAACATGAGCAAAATGACAGCTATGAGTTACATTGAGAAAAAAGACAAGTGGCCAACTGGGCCTTGTCCCTCATGGCCATAATTACCACACAGACACTGACACGGCAATCAGTTTGAAAAATTTCAGTTTGTTCTTTGCGCAATGCTATCTCACAAATATGGCGTTATACTTTGGAGTCTATTGACATATTCAAGAGCAATGATATTGTGGATAACGTGACCTTGATGTATAGAAAGCCTTTAAACAGGAGTGGATGATGTACAGTAGCTCACGGCAAGGGGATAACCATTGTCTAATGCAGCATCTAATTCATGTTTGGTGCACTGAAGCAGATAGTCTAATGCATTTGATTGGGATGGTAGATGAGGGCATTGTGCAGCCACATAAAAAGGGTCAGCTTTAGCCTAAAGGTTAATGAAAGGTTTTGATAGGGAAGGACATTGCTGGTTTCCATACAAAATGTGGGTAGTAAGAGAGCAATGGCCCTCTTCAGAAGCCAAGAAAGTGTAAAACTTGCCTTCATCACTTTTTTTTTTATTTTATTTTACTTAGCATAGAATTAATTTTATGGAGATTTTTTCAGCCTTCATTAGCTCTGTTTTGGTCTCCACCAACATATCTACCTCTTGTCTAAATGCTCCACTACGTTCACTAGCTAGTTGCTAATCATTTATAAGCGCCATGGCTGCTAATGGATGTTAGTTATAGATATGAGTTACTCAGCAAATCTGTGAGCTCTAAGGCCGAAACATTCAGCTAAAGGAGGATTAAAATATCTGTAGTGCTATACATATGGATTATGACGCACTCATTTTGTTTTTATACAAAAATATTCTATTGGTCAGTCGATGGTCACACAACCAGCTCAGCCAACTAGCCACTGCTAACTGATAAGACTAATATCAGTATTGGTCTCCTCCAGCAAACATGAGCGGATTTCTTAAATGGCTGTCCCGCAGAACGGAGCTGAGAAAGAGCAAATACATTTAGCTGACTCATTCCCAGACAACTAAAAGTTAAAGTTAAAAACATAATCTGAAATAAATAGCTCTTCATCAAAGATTTAACTTGACTGTTTGCTGCAGATACAGATAAGAGACTGGGAATGACAGAATGGTAACAGCAATACGAGTGAGCTGGAACCTTTGCAACATCGGGGATGCATGCAAAACAGCTTTGTACTAAAAATATCTCCAACAAGGACTATTTATGGACTGGAAGCAGAGAGAGAAGCATAATACTTTCATGCTTACCAGATCAATTAAAAACCTCTCAAATACTGGCCTGATTTGGAAAAAATTACAGCTAATGGTATTTTCTTTTTGGACATGCAGAGGTGAAATGTATTTGAACCAACGCACTCTGGTTATAGTCAGTCATTGTTTTACTGGCTGCTCATGATATCAGTGATTACAGTTATTGTACCAGTCAATCAAACTTTATTGATATAGCACTTTTCATTACAAATTGCAGCACAAAGTGCTTTACGCTGAAAAAACAAAAACATGCTGTATAGCGTTAGAAACCCAGCCATCCCTCACCCCTAAATCCATGTTTTAATTTATTATACACCAGAGACCACTGAGGAAACACAATCATTACTTAGCATGAAGAAACACAGGAACTCACAGCAACTCACAAAAAAATTCACAAATATAAAAGCTGAATAAAATGGCATAATATGAAATTCAGCAGATAGCAAGACCAAAAAGATGGGCCTTGAGTTTGCATTTAAATCTATGAACACTGGGTGCTGTCCTCAGGTTGTGTTCATATGATACAGTAAGTGCAAATCTGGTAAATATGTTTGCGCAAAACCATAGAGAGCTTCATAAACCAGTTAGAGAACCTTAAAAACCACCTCTTAATGCAATCATTGTGACATTTAAAATCAAATCGCCCGCATTAACAATTAAGAGTATTCAGAACATTGCACTCTGAAATACTTGATTCCGATTGGTCAGTCAGCAAAATTCTGCTGTGGTTGTTTCTGGACAGATGACTGCTGCAAAATAATCACAGCTGCTCCGTTGGCATGGAAGGCGGGGCATAGGAACCCCAACGAGGTGAGCAGCGATCAGGACAAACCCTTTTCCCGGCTGGGACAGGCTAGCTAGCAGAGTGGGGGTTGGGCGACCTCCCCTCACATTATCCAGCTGTTCTTGAAAGGTCTGTCTTGAAAATGGAATTGAAAGTATACCTGCAGCTAAATGTATTTCTTCTCCTCCCTTAGCCATTGTGGGTTTAAAAAAAAAAAAGGCAGTGAGTCAGTTTACAGGAATTGAAGTTAGCGGTTCACCAGGTTCAGTTTTGTTAACTCCATCCCATCTCGCAGTGAGTCCACCACCACAGATGCCTGCCCCTTTGGATGGGGTGCAGCGTGGCCGAGCAGGATTGCTCATGGGCAGTGGTCTGTGGAAGACGATGCCAAACACATCAATGTGCTAGAGCTACAAGCAGTGCACCCAGCTCAGAAGCACTTCCTGCCGTACCAAGGAGAGAGGCATGTCCTACACAGTCACACAACACCTCAACCATATTCTGTATAAACCATCAAGGCCGGACCAACATAGATCTCTTGTTCCAACTAGGAGGCCAGATCTGGCATCCCAGCCCCTGATGCCTCAAACTGCATTTGGTTGCTGGAGGCCCCAAGCTACTACTGAACAGTTGTGTGGACCTTGTTAGACCCACTATTATGAATACAAGAGTGCCGTCAGGTGGAAATTGTTCTGTAATTGGTGTATGGGTTATAGTGAGGACCCAGTGCATTGCTCTGTGACTATCATTTTGGAATTCCTGCAGTCCCTCTTGGACAAAGGCTAGTCTTCTTCCACTTTAAAGGTGTATGTGGCAGCAATATCATGCTGACACGATACTGTAGAGTTGACAATGGCACTGTGGGGAGCCACAGTCTGGTTTCCCTCTTCTTGAAAGGGGCTCTGCGGTTACATTCTCCAAGAGCCCCAGGAACCCCAGCATGGGATCTTCCCATGCTGAATGCTCTGTGCAGACTTCTCTGCACAGGCCGAGCTGAAGTGGCTGTCATATAAGAGACTTTCCTTCTGGCATTACCTCAGTGAAGCGTGTCAGTGAGATACATGCACTGTCTGTCGGTAATTCATGTATTAGGTGGAACTTGGACGGCTCGGGCGTCACTCTGTGCCCAAACGTGCTGTCCCACTCACACATCAGCCAGCCTATGACGCTTGTTTAACCCTCTACCAGGAGAGAGGGGTGACAAGCCAGAGGCCCTAAGAGCCTATATTACAGCGACCGCAAGCATTCGATGGTCAGAGCAGCTCTTCCTCTGTTATGGTCGCCCTACTGTAGAGTAGTTGGTGCTATTCAACCAGGAGTGTCTCCACGTCATGGGCTGCCCTGAGAGGAGTTTCCCTGGAGGACATAAGAGAAGCTGCCTCATGGGATCACCAGACACTTTCTCCAGCTTCTACAGGGTGAAAGTTGCCACACCCCATCTGCTGGGCGTACTCCTGTTACCGGAATCCTCAGAATCAACTCATTTAGCCACCAGAAGATATAATCTCTTTCAGTTCATCCAGGAGTCACAGGTGACTTTTGTTTCTACACACACTCGAACTGCACATGTGCAAAGGAGACTATTCAGTGCTGTAAGCATCGCCTCTGGCAGTCATACGGGACACAGAGCCGTAGTTACATTTGTAACTTTGGACTTATATGTCCTCTCTCAGGCTTCTCTCTGGAACTCTAGTACCACCAGGGCAGTCATCCAATCAGAAGAGAATATCTGATCCTTCGTGCATGATCTTAAAGTATTTCAATTTTAGTATTCCACTGTGTATAAGTGGTCATGGTACATGGATATTGACTCAGCACTACCGAAAGGAGAAGAAGGACGAAGGAGAATATTTGCAATATAGTTTCAACGAATGAATTTGTGGTTAACAGATTCAACTTTATGGGGATATTTGAAAAACAACACTAATCACATCTGGTTTCCTCTCCTACAACACTCAGTGGGAGTTGCCTGGTTAACCCATAGCTCACTCACATCTTCATTTCATGCACCATTCATTTTCCAGGGTGACTTGTACAGTACAGTCACAGGACTGGCTCGACACTGTAACAGCCGGATGTGATTTGAGGGAGAAGTATGCACTCGTTAAACACCCAGGGGGCCAAATCTCAGCGACGTCCTGTCCTAATTCATTCCAACATCAATGCCAGAGGCTGAACGGCAGCCTTGATTATACCAATTTACCCTCCCGCCCACCCAAAAGGAAGACATGTAATTACACTATTTACACTAGAGTGCTTTCCTCACTCAAAAATCCCTGAGTAAACACGTGTTAGATTGCTTTTTCCTCTGCATTGTAGCTCTGTGATCAAAAAGTGCAATACATTGTTGTATCAATAGCTTTGTATATGAAACACTCAAGTCTCTTATAATACATAAGCATAAGTAAGGACTGTAATGGAATATAAGGAAGGTCTTATGACTGAATAATGTCATATACTGTATTGCAAGTGCAGAGATCAGTGTAGCCTTGAATATTACAGCACAATCAGATTACATCAGATTGTGACTATATTGGAGTCTCAGTGTTTTGGATCAATTTGTTTAGTTTGTAGAAACCAAACTGCTCTATTGCTTCATTTGGGTGATTAAATACCTCGATTTTTGGATCATTGGTTCTGGTTTGGGGAAGTCATTGTTAACTTGTGAAGGTTAGGGTTAGTTTTCTCTCGTTACTTTGAATACATAAATATTTTCCCGGATCCGAACACTACTTGTTTTGGAAAAAAGTGGTATTGGTCCATTCCTAGAGATAAATATTGGATGCCTGGTTCTTTACTTGCTTTCAGTCAGTGAGATGATTGATTTCTCTCAAGTCATGTCTGAAGCACATCATGCTGAACTCCAAGGACACTATACTTGGTGGTGATGTCACCAAACAAGAAAACAACATTTCTGACTTTCATCTCTGTTGTTACTTTCTTGTTTGTTTACATTGTTTTATTTATGCTGAACATGTAACTAAGAACAAGAGTTGGACATTAGCAGTAGATCTAAATCCTCCGTGCAACACACCAGTTTCACACTGTGTACTGAAATTAGGTTGACTTGTGTTGTTCCTGGACTGGCGACCTGTTCAGGAAGTACCCTGTCCTTGCCCAGAACATTGGCTGGGATTGACTCCAGCACCCCCGTGACCTTTACGGATAAGAAATAGAAGATGAGTGAAAGACAGTGAGAGCATTGTTCCTATTATATAAATGAAACTTTAGACCAACAGAGGTTTTACCAGAAAAATATACCTGTTCTCCTTGGCTTTAATGAGCTTGAAGCGAGTTTCAGCTCCTTGTTTTCTAATGACAGCTGCGCCTATAGCTCTATACTCAGCCACACACAGAAGACAGATACAGTCTGGCTAGCTGGTGGACAGCGTGGAGTAGCTAAAGAGAGTTTAATGTTATCAAAGTGCTGTGGCCATTTTCTTCATTTCCTTTTCTTCTGTCCTTTTGCATGTGTTATCTCAGTCTGCAGTCTTTTGAGCTTACTCTCTGATAATACTTGTTGCACCTATTTTTACATTATTGCGGATTTGCTACATGTTACATGCTACATTATGTGAAAGCTAGTACACACTAATGCCCATTAAAATACTGTGTATATATTGTGTATCATATGTATTTTTTGTACGTTTAGACACACTACCTAAATCCTAATGCCTTTATATTGTGCGTCTTGTGCGTCTTTGTGTCACACATATTCATGATTCAGGCATGAATGTCAGAGTAAAACCTATAGTTTTGTGAGAGAACAGAGCTGTGCTTTGTGCAACTATGGTCATGGTCAATGTTTGTCTCTGTGTGAATGAAGATGAACAACAGAGACATGGACTCATAATGATGTGCATTTACAGCAGCCTGTTATTCTGCATTCAGGGTAAACAAACTTGTGACATTTACATCCATCCCTGGGAAAACAGAAGACTGATCTGCAGAAACGCCATGAATGTGGGTTGATCTCCAGATGAGATTTCCATTCTGTGAAAAACAACTGAGACTGAGCATTTATACATTTAATAAAACAGCTGGCACAGTTACAAGTCCGTAAGAATTTCATATTTACGATGCTATACCTAAACAAACTGGAACTCAAAACTTCCAGAGTAGGAGAATTAAGATTTGTTGGACAAATTAGTTGAAATTAGTCAACTTTTGTCTTTAAAATGTATGTTGACTGTTATTTTCCTTCCAAAGATATAAAAAACTGTGATTGTCATATCACTTGTTTAAAAGTCCCATGATTGTAGGATGGAAACAGAAAAATAATCAAATAATGGGCATGAACATGAGCATCCAGGTGGTGAGTCAGAAGACTGCAGAGAAAAATGAATGAAGACTGCCATCTACTGGCAAAGTGCAGAGGAACACGTTCATGTTGGTGCACATCTTCAAGAACAGTGCAATAATGCCCGAAAAAAGCTGACCAAAACTTGCCCTCCTTTGAGGCCTGTCAAGGGTAACTATATGAAATCTAAAAATTATTCAAAACACTTTCGACACTCTAACACACTCTTGAATAGCCATGAAACTAATGGCAGTTTCATTGCGAATAGCCTCTTAAAAACGTCATTCTTCAGCACAACTTTATGTGTGTTTAATGTGAAATTTGTAGGTGGGAAGGAGATTAACTTCACAATGAAGTGTAAAATACTTGATCAACAGTTCAGTGGAAAACAAATCTTTGACAGAAATATTTTGACTTGGCCTCAATGTTCAATGTAAAGACATTAATCTGAAACAACTCTGAATGCAGCCACTATTAATGTTAATAAATTCACTTGTGTTTTCCTGTTATGACAGGTCAAAACATGCAGATGCCATCTCCTTGAAATCTGTATTTGAACTACTGACATCAGAGATGGCTGTATCATCCCAGGCAAAACTCTTCAGCCCAAGAGAGATAAATTGAACAAATTAAAACCGGGCAGGGTATGAAAATCAAAACAAAACAAACCTTTAGACCCTTCAGAAACATGGACCCTATGTGACAACGTCTTTTCTTAGGAAAATGCCATACATAAAAAAAGTGTAACACTAATGTAAAAACTAACAAAAATGAGGACAGCCATGCATCTATGGGTCCATGGCTAGTCGTTCATATCATATCACACATGGATTTTATTTGGCTGGACACATGACTTCTGAAGGGGTAGGGTAGTCGTTCTCTCTTTATCCTGCCATCGTAGCTTGGGCCAGTTAAAGGTGATATTGTGATAATTTGCTGCGATGCATTAAAAATCTAAATAAATAGAATTGAGAGCAGTTTAAACGTTGGGAGAGCTACAGTGTTTAAAGCAGGGCATATTATTTCTCCGAACATAAATTTCTTTGAAACTCTCAAACCAAAGTGAGGGAACATTTGCATCCAAACAATAAAGCAGCAAACAAAAGGTCATGAACACACATGAACACAGATGAAAGCATACTGTAAGTGAGATGAATGAATTTCCTCACTCTGATCTGCATTCATTAAATCCAGGGAGTGTAAAGTGTCTAATTTCCTAATAGATGGCCATTAATTGAAAATACAAAGAATGGCCTGGTCTTCCTTTAAATGTTTTGTCAGTGCATAGTTTATATTTAACTTTTTGTTGTATGAATTGAAAAGATATATACTTATTCTTTATCAAAACACAAATTAAACAAATGATAATTTACCACAAAACTAGCAGCAAAGATAAAAAAATCTAATAAGGATTGAGAATGACGGGTTATTCTTGATAATGAACTGTGCAGTCATTTAGCTGTGGCGTTGTTAAGTTTCCACTAGATGGCAGTGGTGATTCATATTTTGCATCCTTCCCATGGACCTGAAAAGTAGCTACTTTATATAGACCAGTTGTTTAATAAAAGCTCATTTCTGACTCTGTTAAACGATTTTGTCTCTGACTGTGACTAATTAGTGAAAGAAACGGAATCATCAGTTTAAGCACCATTTTAATGCAGTTCTGCTTTGTGTAATGTAGTTCTGTTTCACTGTGAATATCTGTGCTTGTGTGTTGAGGGGCAAAAACAGTAAAAAGAAGAGGAGATTCAGTACAATCTGTTTAGGAAAGCAATAAATGCTAGTTGGACTATAAATGGTGCAGAAGGAGTGATGTAAATTGTAAAGTAACTAATGATTTTTCCTGACATAATGGATGATAAAGGGTCTCACTGTCCATCACCAGCAGCCAGTTACTTCTCGCTAACTTTTGTAATTATCATTTTGCAAAGCAAACTCTGTAGAGACTGATGTTGCATATTTGTTATCTTTGAGCACATTACCAGATAAGAATGTCCATTAATTAAATGACCTTTGGTTGTGACCCTGAGTACAAAGGCAATTGACAAACTCTTGGATCATTTCAACTTGAAAATCTTGAATCTAATGGATGCCGTTCCACCGGTCAGAATCAAGATCGCTTTGACCAAACAGAAAACACCACGGAGTAACTATGGTAACAAATCTGAATAGAGAATGCAGGAAAGCTGAGGCCAAGTGGAAGAAAACTAAATTTCAACTTCGCTATGAGCTGTACAAACAGAGCCTGTGTAACTATAACAACAACCTCTGCAAGGCCAGACGCTACTTTTATCTGACACGATTAACAAGAACATCAACAATTATATGAGCACAGCATGGATTTGCCAACTTTTTACTGAAAAAAAAAAAAATAAATAAATAACCAAAGCCATTTGGCTAAACATTATTGACACCAAGCAAACAAAGAAACTGATCTGTGTCTAAAACCTGTGAATAACTCAAATGTGATGTTACAATTTAAAATGATTGATTTGAAAATCCTGGAAGAAACTGTTTAGTATTTGAAATCAACACCATGCACCCTGGACGTAATTCCATTCCACTTTTAATCAGAATAAAGCGATCAGAGCATATTGCACCAGTTTTAAATCTTAAACTTGCTCCCAGTCAGTCACACAATAGATTTTAAAACCCTGCTGCTAGTTTACAAATAACAGAATAGTTTTGGATCAGAATACATCTGTGATATGTTTAGAGAATATAAACCTAGCAAGACTCTTAGATTCGTGGGCTCAGGTCAGCTAGCACAGAGCAGAGTCCAGACTAACACAGAGAAGCAGCATTTAGCTTTTATACTGAAAACAGGTGGAGGCCAAATAAGCTCCTAATGTCGATACTTTTTAAATCTGTAAAAAAAATAAATCAATAAATAATAATAATAATTAGATTAGATTAGACAGCACAGGCCAAAAGTTTGGACACACCTTCTCATTCAAATGAATAGGAAAGTGTGGCCAAACTTTTGGCCTGTACTGTATATATGCATGGCTGCTGCATATTCTATAAATCATTTTTATATCATTATTTTATGATTTTAAGACTTTGATTTTATGCATGTCACTGTTCCTACTTTTCTCTGTATGTATGTAACACATTGTGTATGAAATGCACTCTATCAATAAACTTGCCTTGCCTGAAGTCTCTGTGTGCAGGTACATAGCCAGTGGAAACTTTGCCGTGTGTGGGTGCCTTTCCTCCTCTGCCTCTTGGTCACTTACTGAATAGATGTTGTTCATTTGGGAAGAGAGCTGATTTGTGTTTTAGCTCAGGCATAATTGGTCATGTCTGACATTTAATTGCAAGAGAAAGACACACAAAGTCACTGTGCTGAAAATATCCTCTGACCTCTAAAAGTGAAAGAGTCCAGTTCATCCTGAAAAAGTTTTGTTTTAACTTCATTTGTGCATTAAATGAGCTATTTTGAAGATTTGTCAGACTGGTTTCAAATCTATGTGAAAATTCTAACTTCATTCATTAAGTAAGTGTTTTCCTAATGAGTTTGTGATTTCATTTAGTTAATCAGATATTGAATGCATAGTTAATCAGGCATTGGAGGCTTATGTTGGTGGTTGAGTTCACTGTTCAGTGTGGTTATGGCTGTTGGGGTAAAAACTGTAGAATCGTGCAGTATTTTTATGGATCTGAATCTTTTGCCAGGTGGCAAAAATTCAAAAAGGTGGTGGGAAGGGTGGAGAGGGTCCTTGACAATGTTATGAGACTTCTGCAGGCAGCGAGTGGTGAAGACATCATTCAGGCCTGGTAGTTGGGAGTTGGTGATGTTTTGTGCAGGTTTTATAATTCTCTACAGAGCTTCCTTGTCTGCTGCAGAGCTACACCCACACAACATCAGGATCCCATAAGTCAGGCACTCTCAGTGGTAGGATGCACGCAGTGATGAGTGATAAGTTAATCTTCCTGAGTGTTCTCATGAAATATAACTGCTGCTGTGCCTCTAAAACCAGCTCTTGGGGAAACCTCAGCACGCCCTGGTCAGGCACAGCCTGAAAGAGTAATGTGGACAGTAGATGTGGAGAGTAGACCCGCTGCTCCTTTGAGTGGAAAGGAGCCAGTTGAGTTGTTTCAGGAATCTGATAGGGAGCTGCTCCTGGCACATCCAACTGGGAGGAGACTCGGGGCAGACCCAGGACCAAATGGAGAGATTATATATCCTGAGGATGCTGGGGAAAAGGAAGTCTGGGGATTTTTGCTAAAGCTGTTAACGCAACTTTGGATAAGCAATTGAAGATGGATGGATGTATGTTGGGGTTGGGAAGGGAGGGGCTTAGCACGCAATCTTGAAGGGCACATGTGCTCATTGTCAGGGTGGAGGAGGGATGAGTTCCCGTTCTGACTGACTGAGACCTGTATGCCCAGGTTGCCAATTTTGAAGAACTGCCTGCTAGGTAGGATGGTATTAAAAGTAGAGCCGACGGCGTCATCGGTTGAGCTGTTATTGAGCTGTTAGTTATTCCAAATAAGTATATTATATTCTAGTATTATAATATCTGATATAGTATATTATATCAGATCTGCCAGTTCCAGTTCTCTGGTGTAGTTCGTGCTGGCTCACTGGCTGAGTTGCCATTCATTAAATTATTTTCACCTTAACTGTTTTTTTCTCTTATTTTTCCTGCTATACAAGTCTGTGGTGAAATATGGTCCATCATGATTATGTGGCTGACTAATAAGACTTCAACAGTTGTTGAGGTTGATGCTGCATTTATCAGGTTTGACTGGAGACAGTTCTTGGGGGTATTGGGGGGATGTATGAGACATGTTGTGGTCATGGCAGTGTACAGTGGAGTTGGTGTTACAAGCTGAGGATTTTTTTTTCTTTCTAAATCGAGTTGACAATAAATGAATTGTGCTCTGAATAAAAAGCTGTGAAACTCACTTTGTGGCTAACGTGATTCATGATTCAAAAACAGCATCAATGAGTAAAAATGTATGTGGCAGGAAAAGCAATCTATTCACAGTAATTCTAAAAGTAACAGGACTCCATGTAACTCACCTGCTTCTTTTCCTGCTCTGCTGTGCTGCTTGGAAGAATGGTAATGAATGAACGTGACGGCTATAGTGGGTCAGAGGGAGCCAAACTGCTGGCCGGAGACTGGTGCCATAGAAAGAAAAAATGGAAACCATTACAGTTTGATTGACACCTCTGCTGGCCAAATCACATCCTTCCCTGGACTATCGCATTTTCCTTCACGGACACAGCTATTAAGCTGCTGCAAAGCAAGGATTTAACAAGAATAATTTATCCAATGCTTTAACCCCATCAGTAAATGCCCAGATAAGATCAGCAATCACATATACTGAGTTGTACTCTCATCACAAATTTACAACAGGCCACAGAAATCTTGAGTCACTTTTGAACAGGTTGCACTGCTTGTTTATTTTTCTTTTTTTCTCATCAATTCAGTTAACAACAAGAAAAACACCAAAGGGCTGAGCCACTAGCTACAGTAACATGTTGTTCTAATATTTAGCACACCTCGAGCTCTTTTTATATACACAGATATTTGGTTCTGCACTGACAGTTTAACTCAAGGCTCTGTTTAAATGTCATGAGTAGAAGTGTGTCTGACTCACAACCTGTCAGCTGTGGGGAAAACATTCATTCGGAACTAATTCAAAACTACAGTGTGCGAGGTGGAGAGAAAAGAGGCTGCACACTGCCACAGCTCTTTTCCGAACTTGCTAATAAAATGAGCTTTTAGAGACAACAACAGATGCAGTCTTCAGAGGGATTATGATATGCAAGATGAACAACAAACTAACTGTGTTTACTCCTCTTCCCTACAGCTACGGCACAGAGACTGATCCATTCGAATAATCCCCAGCTGGAGAAACAACATCTGGGTGTGGGGAGAAGGGAGAGGGTGAAGTCTTAGCAGGGTGGGCAGCAGATGGTGACACTGCAGCAGCACTTCTCCAGGTAACACCTTCAGCACGCCAGGCTGGTGAAGCTCAAGTACAGTTTTCGGGACTAAAACCAGCACAGGCACATATTGTAAACATTCAGGTGAAGCCCATCGATTTTACCCATCAAAGTACGCTACCTGTCAAATGTTCGGACACACGTTCTTATTCATTTGAGTGAGAAAGTGTGTCCAAACTTTCAACTGGTAGTGTACATTTACAGCTCTTGGGAGCACTGATTTGAATTTTTTCAACTTGAGCGAGGGAGCTGACTAGAGTTTGATTCTAATTCAGGCAGAGCTGAAGACTATAAGTTAGAAAGTAAAAGAAATCTAGGAGCTTGGTATTAGAAAGAGCTCAGCAGAGCTCTGCAGCCGGAGGCAAGTGAGCCCCAACATTAGCTAATGCTGGCAAAACACAGCAGAATGAAATGTGCTCATATTACATTATGGGTAGGGTAGTGCACCAGGGACCCTCACTGATGTGAAGCACTGTTGTGAAACAGGAATACGTTAGACACCAATGAAAACTGATAAGCTAATTATCTGCTCATCATTAAATTTATGTGCGTTTGGATAAACATGCCCACATACTGATTTAATCTTTTGTATAAAAGCTAACTGCCCATTCTCATGTCAACACAGCTAATCTGTGCCTTTGCTCACGTACTCAAACCACATATTACCACGCAGCACATTCTCATAACACATTCTCAACTTCACAAGCTGGGTGGGTGCACAACATGCACGACCATCACACCAGTGACTGGGACACATGGGACATGAAGACATGTTGAAGATCATTGGGAACCTTTTTCTGTAACCCCTAACCCTAGACCACAGTGGGACAGCAAGGCAGCATCGTGGTTAGCGCTGCTGCTGCCCCAATAAGAAGGTTGTGAGTTTGTTTCCCTGCCTGGGTTTTTTTTTTCTTTTGGAATTTCATTGTTCGCCCTGTGTCTGTGCCCAACTGTGTTTACCAGGCAGGGTTTCCTCCCGCCATCCAAAGACATCATGTATGGGCTAACTGGCAACTCTAAGTTGTGGTTTTGGTGTCTGTCTGTCTCTGTGTTTTGGCCCTGCAATGGGCTGGCGCCCTGTCCAGGGTGCACCTCGGCCTCGTCCAATGTGAGCTGGGATTGGCTCTGACACCCCGTGACCAGGAAACGGATAAGTGTTATATATTATATATATATATATATAATATATATTATTTCTGCTGTTAAATAGAGCAGTGTGTTAACTTTTATGATCTGGCTCACCAAGTCGGAGATTAATTGCAGTTTATCACTGGTGTGTAACCGCTGGTGATAGTTATGGAGAAAAGTAGGAGCTGATTTCAGCATTTCAAAATGTATGTGGAGTGGGAAACAGCAATGCCCTCAATAAACTCAAGCCATCAACTGTGCGGCACTGCAGCATGTCAAGTGACATTAAGTTTTGGTTTTGGTGCAGTGTTTAAGAGAGTTTCCCCTCCATCACAGAAACTCATATCTTAGACAATAAATTATTATGCAGTGGCCACAGTTCAGTGACAAAACCATCCAACAACAACACAAACCTAATGCACAACTTCCATCCATCAAAGGCCAAACACCAAATGTGACGAACCACTGGAGCTCTTCAAAGGTTTCATTAACTTGAGAGCCCACTATATGTAGAGACAAAAATCTAATCAGGTTTATTGGACACTAAAACCTGATATGAAGTGTCAACCCTCTGCAGTGAGAGACTACCACTGTGTCCCAACTTATTGATCTCCCCATTTCAGCATGTGATGAAAGAAAATCATAACCAAATTATGTCCATCCAGCTGTTAGGTCGCTGAAAGACCAAGTCTGATCCCCCCTGCATTTGCTCAGTGAGGTGTGAGATTAGCCCCTGTTGATTTGTGACTGCAGGTTAATTCACCATTGTGATAGAGAAAATATGGAATTGCTGCACACTCGAGATCACAAATTATTCTAAAAGATAAACAAATAATAAAAAAAAAATACCAAAGATTGCTATACCAATAATAATAAAAAGATTCTGTTATGAGTATTCATATATAAATTAAATCTTGCTCAACTCTGCCTAACCCAACTCACAAACCAGTTTTTAATACAAACCCTGATGGTTACTGTTATTTAATGAAATATTATGCCAATGCTAATAAACCTTGAAACTTCTAAGGACCTTTGACTTGGTGCTGATAAAGTAGTGTAGAGTGTTGTGTTTCAAAATCTATTTATAGGAATAGACCTTTTTGATATTTTAGATGATCTTCTGAGTTTCAATTTCATATTAAATTCAGCAAATATTGCTCTTCAAACCTAAAATTTTGAAAGTTAAAATTTTGAGATGCTAATTGAAATATTGTATATCAAACTAGTTTTTATGCAGTGGACAATCTTAAAATAATCACATTTATACAGCGCCAGATCATAACAAAGTCATATCAAGGCACTTTACACATACACCAGGTCTAGACTAAACTCTTTATGGAGTTGTTACAGAGACCCAACAAATCCCTTCAAGAGAAAGCACTTGGTGACAGCAGCAACAAAAAACGTCCTTTAAGAGGCAGAAACCTCAAATAGAACCGGGCTGGGGGGGGGGGTAGCCATCTGCCTCGACCGGTTGGGCTGAGAGAGAGAGAGAGAAGCAGAGGCAGTGAGAGCGAGCGGGAAGGAGAGGAGGGGAGACTCAGTAGAGGGATGGAAGGAGAACAAGAACAGGAGGAAAAAGATGCCATGGAAAATACAAAACATACAGTGATTGAAACCTGGCAGATCTAAATGTGCTCTAGTAACTATTATGAGTAGGGGAGAAGAAGAGGTTACAATAGGAAGTGAGTTGTAGTGTGTCATGATAACTGAAGGTAACTCCTGAGCAGGGACGTGGAGCAGAGATGATTCAGCACCTGTAGGACGTGGACAGGAGGGACAAAGCACAGACTACAGGAAGAGACTAAGTTAGAGACATAATGATGTAAAGTGCATGCGTCGGGGAGAGAGAGAGAGAGAGAGAGAGAGAGAGAGAGAGAGAGAGAGAGAGGTGCTCAGTGTAACCCCCAGCAGTCCAGGCTGTAGTCTTTGTCCTAAAAGAAGGTTTTCAGCCTGATCTTAAAGCTGTGAGTCCGCCCCCCGGACCGATATTGGGAGTTGGTTCCATAGAAGAAGAGCCTGATAGCTGAAAGATCTGCCTGCTGATTTATTCTCTGAGACTCCAGGAAGCACAAAACACCTAAATCCAGAGAGTGAAGTGACCTACTGGGACAATAAGCTTGTTCCACGTTGTGTAGATGGGAGTATGTTGCTCGTACCCCTCTATGTATTTTGCAGCATTGATGGTGCCTTTTCAGATGTGTAAGCTGCCCATGCCGTATGCACTAATGCAACCCCAAACCATCAGAGATGCAGGCTTTTGAACTGCCCACTGAAAACAAACTGGATGGTCCCTCTCCTCTTTAGTCTGCAGCACATGGCGTCCATGGTTTTAAAATTTTGATTCATCTGAACACGGTACTTTTTCCATTTTTCCTCAGACCATTACAAATGAGCTTTGGGCCAGAGACGACGACAGTGTTTCTGGATTGTGTTCACACAGGGCTTCTTCTTTTCATGATCCAGCATTAGCCTGCATTTGTGGATTGACGGCACTCTGTGTTCACAGACAGTGATTTCTGGAAGTGTTCCTGAGCCCATGCAGTGATGTCTAGAAGAGAATAATGCCTGTTTCTAATGAAGTGTCGCCTCAGGGCCTGAAAATCACGAGCATACAGTTTTGGCCTTCAGCCTTCAGCCATGTCCCTTGTGCAAAGAGATTCCTCCCGATTCTCTGAATCTTTTGACAATATTATGCAATGTAGACAGTGGGATCTTCAAAGTCCTCACAATTTTATGTTGAGGAACATTCTCAGAAATTTTCTGAAATTGCTCCACAATTTTTAGACAGTTTGTCGCAGATAGGTGAACCTCTGCCCATCTTTACATCTGAGATTCTGCCTCTCTGAAACGCCACTTTTATATCCAGTCATGTTACTGACTTGCTACCAGTAAACCTAATTAGTTTTCAAATGCTCCTCCAGTTGTTTGTGATTTGTGCCAGTTAATTTTCCGGCATTTTGTTGCCTCAGCTCCAACTTTTCTGAGATGTATTGCTGCCATCAAGTTCAAAGTTTGATGGCAGCAAAAATTCACGATTTTCCACGAAATGGTAAAATGTCTCAATTTCAACATCTGGTATGTTTTTATGTTCTATTGTTTTTATTTTTTACGCAGTTACCCAACTTTTTTCGGAATTGGGATTGTATCATTCAGCAGTTTTTGTGAAATGTGGTTGAGCAATTGGACAATTGGACCACAGATGTCTGCTGCCCTGCTGCAGTCATGAGACTGGGATGTCCTGGAGAGCACAAGGCCTTGTTAGGGTAGAGATGGACAGGCTATGAGATTGTTTTCCCTCTCTGAGAGCACTCAGCTGCACGTCATTCCCCTCATGGTCCAAAGAGAGACCAGGAGACCCACTTTCCCTTCAGTGCCCAATCACAAATAGATAATGATGACTAACCCTGGACTGAGAACCAGCGTCAGCCTCTTTCAAATGAGCAGCATTGGTCGAAGAGCAGCATGGGGTGAGTTATAACTGCGTGAGAAAAAAGTGGAATCAATGAATGATTTTTTATCTAAATCTGGTGGATTTCAGTGACTACATGTGGAGGAAGCTTGATTAGATCAAACTCTAAGGAGAAGACCGGGTCAGCATTTGTGGAACGGTATATATTTTTTAATGTATATATATTAAAGCAGGACCCAAAGAGAAGGTTTGCTGTTGTGCTTTTGATCTTTGTGGTGTCAATTTAATGGTTGTTAATGGCGAAAGAAAGTGTAATGAGATGTTGATGTTAATTTCAGGTGAGGGTCTGGGTTTAATGCATGAAACCCAGACCCTCAACTGGTGTTCAAGTGTGGGTGATGCATCAGCAATTACTAAGGTACATGCTACACTCATTGTAATACTTACGAGCAGAACAGCGATATAGTGGTTAGTGTTGTTGCCTCCTTCACAATAAGAAGGTCGTGGGTCCAATTCCCAGGCCTGGGGCCCTTCTGTATGGAGTTTACATGTTCTCCCCCTGCCTATGTGGGTTTTCCTCCCACAGTCCGAACACATGCAGACCCTCGGTGTTAGTGTGAGTCGTTGTTCATCTCTGTGTGTTGACCCTGCAATAGACTGGCATACTGTTCAGGGTCTACCCAGCCCTCGCCCGGAACATTAGCCCAGAGTGGCTGCACCCCTGGAGACCCATACAGATAAGAGGCAGAAAATTAGCTTGAGTGAGTGAGTGAATAATACTTACCTAAAGGTCACTGGCTTTATGCTGTGACTCTTTTTCTTTCAGTGCAGGTCAGGCATTGTGTGTGGTGGTACATGTTTTTTAAAGGAGCTATAGGTAATGTTCGCATTAATAGCTCTTCACTTGTCTAGAGGCAATATGGAGAAAGTCTTCAGAATTCAGCTTCATTCCTGCATCTGTGATGCCCATTAGGTCTCATCTGTGTTATAGGTGAGTGAGATGGGGCACAGTCACAGGCATAGAGTGCATAGAATAGTGGGTCGAGCACTGAGTGCTGTAGTGCTGAAGGTGAAGGAAAAATACAGTTGTGGGACGTGTTTCACTGCTGTGCTCAATCAGGAAGGAGCAAAATGAAGCAAAAATGACTTTTTAAGTTTGACTAAATGTTTCTAAGCTGCGTCCTGTTCGATGCTCATCCTCGTTATGATTGATGTTTTTGTGTTAACTGAGAAGCGTAGACTCTTATGGGACAAACATGCCTAGACTAGAACAACTCTCTCAAAGGTTTCTGCAGTAGGTGTTCCTATATCATAAATTTAAAGTGTCATGGCATTTTCCATTTGGTGGACACATTCCGACCCAAAGTGCATCAGACACCTGCAAGTACAGGTGCTTCCAGCATCAGTGATCACAGTGGGATCTGAACCTTGGCAGTTTTTATGGCCTCCTCAAATCTGCAAGCAACACACACAGCCTCTGAAATATTCACATCACCATTCACCATTTTTCTGGGCTTAAAACTCACTGAATATTTGAATTTTGTATTCCCCATCTCCACTATCATCCTCACCCGCTGTTTTCATTTTGGCTGGGTTTGTTTCTGGTCAGCGGCAGTGGCTTGGGACAGGAATGCCCATGGTGTGCTCACAGTCAGCAGCTAATGCTGATGTTTGTACCACACTCATCAAACAAGGGGGAAAAACTGCTCTGCAAGTGACAGAGCAAACTGTCACTGCATACTTGCAAGTGTCTATCAGGCTTACATAGCCCAGGAAGAAAACAATTACAGAGTTACAATGTTGATACACAGGGAGCCGTTTGAACAAATGTAAGCTGCAGTATTATGGGCAGGTGACGGCTTTTGTAAAAATATACATATGTATTTATATACCATATTAATAAATAGCTTTTCCTTTTTTCAACTTTGTTACTTCTTTCTAGTCTCGGGCTGAGAACACACTGGCTGCATGTGCATGTGCATGTGCTCACAATGGCATCATATCATCCAGAGATTAGTTGTTAATTTGGGTTGCATTTCCCAGCAACAATAGAAAGGCATCATCATTCATCATTTCTTTGTAATTTCAATAAGCTGAATTTGAAAACTACACAAATGTAAAGAATTGCAATGCAATTTCTGTAAAAAAAAATAGCTGCGATGTTGAGAATCCCATTGATTGCAATTATCCGAGGCAAACTCTACGTAAAAAGAAAGAAATCTCAGTAGCAGTGATGCAACAAAGGCACCGTGTTCCCAGTCAATACTGTCTGATTGCTTTCAGCAGTGTCAGATGTTTTCAGAAAAAAATAAAAAGACAAAAACAAAAACCTATAAAACCCACCATACCTTTAGAAAAAGTTACTCCCTTGTGAACATAACGTCGCATTTATCAGATAAAGAGCCATAAATATCAATCAGGAAATAATGGTGACCGAAAACAAAGCTAAAAGGAGAGTCTTTCCATGCAAGGAAATTTGATTAACGCTACATATGAATGTTAATGTTGCTCTGTATTTGTTGGATCAAGAAACTAACTATTTGCCAACATGTTCACCAGTATGTCCTCAGTATATGTTGTTTGATTGCTCCAAACTGAACTGAAAATACCATTAAAATATTAAACCATAAAATATCATGTAAATAAAAATATGTTCTTCTCTGATTTGTCAAAATCAAATGTCCATTCAGTAGATGAAATGTCTGTTAACAGCATTTCTCAAATAATTACCACCCTTAAACTGCTTTCTGTTTCAAATCAGTGTTGCCTCGTTGGTTATGAATCTGGGAAGTGTGTGGGTAAGATCATCTCAGGGGAGTGGATCCAATGTTAAAATTTCATGCAGTTGTTGTGAATGATGAAATGCGAAGATGCTCCATCAAAGTGAAATGTCGCTTCAACATGAGCTCGGCAGATTAATCAGATCCATTTTCTTTCATTTCTGTATCTCTGCATCCAATTAGCAGACTTAATTACTGTTTCCTCTGGACTGCAAAAATTATGTTACACTGCGGACATTTTAACTTTACTATTCAACGAGTAAGATTAAGTGTGACATTAAGGTTCAGTCAGTGATCCACTTGCAAGTGAAGGTGCATCCTGCCATCAGAATCTAAAGAAATAATTTTCTAATACTTCATGCTGGAGCCAATCCCAGTTCACATTGGGCAAGACTGGGGTAGACCCCAGACAGATCGCCAACAGGGCTAACACACAGAGACAGACAAACACTCACACAATGTAGAGTCACCAGTTAACCTAAACATGATGTCTTTGGATGGTGTGAGGGAACCAGAGCACCCAGAGGAAACCCACACAGGCACGGGGAGAACACACAATCTCCACACAGAAAGGACCCTGGCCCGGGAACCAAACCCGCAACCTTATTATTGTGGGGCGACAGCGCTAACCACTATGCTGCCCAAATGCTGCCCAAATCTAAGTGAATGGATTGGTATATCTTCTGCCATTCCCACATTCCCACTAATAAAATGTTCATGTGTGAACTAAAGAGGCATATATTCATACATTATGAGATGAGAAATGCCAAAACACTGATTTTCCTTACCATTGCTGGTTCAAATATCAGCAAAGTGTTTCTTGGGATTAAACAGCATGCATAAAGAGGTAGTCTTACTGACTCAGCTTTCACCAAACTTCAGAGCATTCTGGTAAAGCTTTCAGCATTGTGTGGCTGTTCCAAAGTGCAGCACCATTATGCATGACATTTAGGGCTACACACCAGACTACAGCATGGCTGCATACCACTCTTTATTTTTGTGACTATACAAGTGCATTTTTTGCAGCCTAAAGATGCCCCAAAATTCACAAAACCGGCCAGCATGTCAGGTCTGCTGAAAAATTTGGCTGTTATGCATCAAAGAAATGCAAGTCACCAAGTGGCTCATCAGTGCAACCTTGAAAATTAAGAGTCTAGTGCCACGTGCCAAATTGATGTAGACAAATAAAAATCACTGTGCATGTGTATCATGCCCAGTTGAGCAAAAAAATTCTGGGGTGGTCTGATACCATAAATCCAACAGGAAGTTGGCCATTTGATATAAAGACGTGATTTTGATACATCAGATACATCTTGAAATTTAAAGAACTCCTCCTACAGTTTTAACCTAAATGGCTTCATATTCACTTGTCATCTCTGGACCTCGAAGATAAAAGTTTTTTAGTTGCTTGTGATAACAGGAAGTCCTTATAATTCCATCATACATTGTCCAAACTGAAATAATTGTCAGGACTCATCCGTTGCCTTGAACAGGAAATGGGCCATTTTGATTCATATGTATGATCTTCAAATGTTGCACAAATGTTGAGACTTCCACCCTCAACACTACTGTGTCAATACTAAGTCACTCAGAGTGATTGTTATCCACCTAGGGGTGCAGAAACATGCATCACAGCCATAGTTTTATATTTTTGACCCCGGCTTCTTTCATGGTGTCCTGCTCACACATCAATCTGTGAAGGTGAAGGCACACCTGGCTTTTAAAAACAATGAGAGATAGCACTGTGATCGGTCTATAGCATGCTAAAGCACTCCCATGATTAATTAAGAAAAAAATCATGTCCCTGGAGCTGTAACTGTTTTTTTTTTTTTTCTGCAGTAGATTCGGCTCTTGTTCGTCTTAGTTCCCCTTTCAGCCATATAACCTCATATATGCCCAAGCAGCTGATTGATTGAATGACTGACTAATTGAATATTTCCACCACTGCTTGCCACAGAGGCACAGGTTCTCTCACTACAAGCTGAAAGGAAAAAGAATAAGATGAAAGATAGTCATCATCATCATCCGCTCAGGATTTTGTCAGCAAATTAAAACCAACTTGAACGTTTTCGTCTTTTAGTTATGTTTGATGATTTTATCAAAGTTATAAAGTTATCAAATTTCAGCATAAGCGGTCCAGGTATATAAAAGGTTTTGACCCGGTCTTGTTTTCTTTCTTGAATGCAGCATGGAGGAGACTGTGCGAACACTACTTCAGAACCAGGACTCACTGGAGGGCACCAAGGTGGACCCACTGGACCTCATGAAAGCATACAAGGTAAAAGACCCACAGCCAAAATAAGTTTTGATTTATAACAGTGTGGTGATGATTATGTTGTCTTTGTCATCACTATTTTGATCTGAATCTGGTGAAACATCAACATTTTATGAATTATTCTGAATTAAGTTGAAGTTTAAATGATAGAAGAACAGCAGTTTTGACTGTATCTCTGCACCTCTGTGAATTAATACTCCAACTTGCAGATGTTGGCGCTGAAAATCCCGGGGACTGATGTGTGTTCAGACTGATCTCAATATGACATTACTTTAGTACGATTTGAATCACACTCATAATGTGCAAATTGAAATACTGTTGTAAGACATTCTGAAAACAGGACTTTGTAGCAAAATCCCAGCACCCAGTTTTCAAATCATCCAAACTGTAGCAGAAATCAAAATCGCAATTTAGTCACGAAACGAGAAGTAAAGATCTAATGCATGATAAAATACTCGATTCACATTCACATTCTGGTCACACAGTACAACTACTTTGTGTCCCCAAATGGAAGTGAGTCCCCACAATGTGACAATATGAAAAGTGTTGCAAAGTTAATTAGTCGTGTGACTCAGTCTCCTCTGCCTTTGCAGTGCCTTTTTTTTTTTTTTTTTCCAAATGAAGACTTTTTAACATTTGGGTTTCTGCCATTTTCATCAATCAGGAATGCACAGTGGAGGATGAAACGACAATAATAAACCAATAAACACCAGGCAAACATCTCCTTCATTGCTATAATGAAAACAGGATGCTGCACTCATAAGTAAGACAAAAGCAACCATAAGAGTATAAAATGTGTGAGCCTAAATTATTCTTTCATTCATCCACAGAATAAAAGTACAATCAGTGACCTAAAACATTGGAGTATCTTCATACAACTGATTGCGATAGTAAGGCACCATTTTCCACTGAGCTTTCTATATCAATGCAATCCTTGTAATATTGAATATCTAATTAATTAAACAAAATAATAGAGCAGTGCATAGCTGAATGAATCCATTGTTAAGTTTACGTTTCGCAGTGGAATTGAATTGGTTTTTTTATTTTTGCCCCTTTTTTTCTGACCTCCCTTCAGCTAATTAGGATGAAAACCACCTCACTTAAAAGAGCAAGCACCAGACATCAAACTACCACCCCTTGGTGCCACTATGAAGGTTGTTAAAAAAAAAAAAAAAAAAGTGGGATCAGCTGATGGTTACGATGGCTTTCTGCAGCATAGGGTGTTCTTTGAGCTGACTTCTGTGGGAAAAGCCACAGTCAGACAAAAATGCTAATTTAAAATACACATGGATAATAAATAATAATCAAGGATGCATGAACCATTGGGAGGAGAGTCAAGGTTTCAACTTAACAAATGCATAATCACAAGGACATATTCTGACCCTCTCCCACTAATATTATGCTGCTCGCTGTGTATGAACATATTAAGCTTTGAAAAGTGAATTTATCTCATCCCTTAAATATTCCTGCACTTCACAGTTCAGCAAAGCAGCCCACTGGAGTTCTTTTTTGCCTACCTGTTTAACGGAAGCCCAACACAGCCTTCATTTGTTTTGCCTTCTTCACCATCAATTTATCACTTTACTCTCTTTGCTATTTCACACTGGATGTGAAATACATTCAGTATGTCTGAGCTGGGGAGCTGAGAAGACTGTCTGTCTTCTTCAAATAACACACTGACAACATTTTTTCAAACACCTGAAACCATCTAGGATTTAATTTTCCAGACAAGTGAGCATTTCCACTGGTCAAAAATGTAAAAAAACAAAACGAGTAGTGAAAACCACACTACAAGAGATCAGGCTTTTGCTGCTCTAACTCTGAAAGAGTGGCACACTCAAACACACTCATTACCTCTTTTCCTGCTCAACACTCAACAGAGTGAAAGAGCGAGATCAGTCATGACATTTTAAAAACACACAATCACCCATGATTGTGTGTAGCAAATGACTATACACTGTCAGCGTGTGTGTGAGACATTGAATACATGTGATGGCATCACTTGTTGAAGCTGTGTGTGTTCTAAGTGCAAATATATACACTACAATCCCAAAAGTATTCACTCACCGATCAAAATAATTGAAATCTGGTGTTCCAATCACTTCCATGGCCACAGGTGTATAAAACCGGAGAAAGAAAAGAAAGAATGGGTTGCTGTCAGGAGCTCAATTACAGGTGCTGAATTCTAGTGTGGTACTGTGATAGGATGCCACCTACGCAAGTCCAGTCATGAAATTTCCACGCTCTTAAATTTTCCATAGTCAGCTGTCAGTGGGCTTGTAACAAAGTGGAAGCAACTGGGAATGACAGAAGCTCAGCCATGAGGTGGTAGGCGGAGCAGGGTCAGCAGATTCTGCTGACTGCAGAGTCAATCGCCACAGACCTCCAAACCTCATGTGGCCTTCAGATTAACTCAGGAACAGTGCATAGAGAGCTTCACGGACTGGGCTTCCATGGCCGAGCAGCTGCATCCAAGCCATACATCACCATGTGCAATGCGAAGCTTCAGATGCAGTGGTGTAAAGCACGCCGCCGCTGGACTCTAGAGCAGTAGAGCCCACAGGAGCTGGGCTTGGCTCCTTAGTTCCAGTGAAAGGAACTCTGAATGCTTCACCATACCAAGAAATTTTGGACAGTTCCATGGTCCCAAGTTTGTGGGAAGTGTAGGATAATATAAATTTTACGGCGATGCAGAGTTGTTTAATTAGACGTATGTCTTTGATCAGCAATGTCCGCATTTCAGGACAAACTCCTGGAGGAAATGTGGAAGCAGCAGGACAGCCTAGAGGGTCCCATGGCTGCAGCAGCAGAAATGACCACACCCGAGGCCAGCGGTGGATCAGAGGAAAATTCACAGGACAGCTATCCACTGCTAGAACGGCTCAGAGCCCTGGAGGTAAAGCGGACTGTGTCCATTTCTTATTATTCAACCAACTGTTCACCTTTACTCCACTACTTTTCTTGCTCCCCATGTTGTCATTTCCCTTCACCTCTCATGTGTCAAATTCATTGGTTTTTGCCACGTGTTTGAACAAATGTTTATTACTTATCAAAAGGTGTAATACTGTATGTGAGCAGTTCGCAATTCATATCATAGCAAAGGTCAGCAAAGTGTGCATGTGGGGCTTTAATTAAATTCTAGTTATCCTCGGAAATGCTGCGGAAATCTCTGCTATAGTTTTGAATTGCTATTTTTGTGATGTTGAATTGGGTTTAGCTGGTGATTAAGCCATTTTTGATAATGGGGAAATATGAGATAGGCTAATCAGGCATAACAATATAACCACTGACAGGTGAAGTGAGAAACACTGCTTATATATTAGGCAGCAAGTGAACATTTTGTCTGCAGAGTGATGTGTTAGTAAGAAAAATGGCCTTCCTATGTGGCGTTTGTATGCCCCCCCCCCCCCCCCCCCGTGTTTGTGTGGGCTTCCTTCAGGTACTCCAGTTTCAGACATGTATTCATTCATTGATTCATTCATCTTCTACCACTTACCATTTCCGCAGGGGTAGTGGAGCCAATTCCAGCTCACTCTGAAAGGGCGGGGTACACCCTGGACAGGTCGCCATTCCATCACAGGGCCAACACACAGAGACCAACAACCACTCACACTCAGACCTACGGATAATTTAGAGTCACCAGTTAACCTAAACATGATGTCTATATTGCCTCCGCTCTCGCCCAGTGTGAGCTGCGATTGGTTCCAGCACCCCCCCACGACCCAGAAACGGATAAGCTTTAGAAGATGAATGAAAGAATAGATGGCCAGGTGTGTGTGGGTGGCCTACCTGGTAAACACAAGTCAACAGGATGCACAATGGGAAGAAGGCAAGCTATGTAAGCATTGTTGAAGACCATTAACACCCTTTAATGGAAGCAGTTGGTATTCCCTGATGTGGCCTCTTTCCGCAGGATAACACACTGTGCCACAAAGAAAAAATGGTTTAGGAATGGTTTGAGAAGCACGGGTTTGAGGTGGTGACTTGGCTTCCAAATTCCCCAGATCTTAATCAAATTGTGGGTTCTGTTGGACAAACAAATCCAACTCACGAACACCCCACCTCACTATTTACAGAACTTAAAGAATCTGCTGCTACTATCTTGGTCCAGATACATCAGCCAGGGCCTTTTCCTGCTATATGCAGACTATCCAACACATTGGGCCCCTCAAGCCACCAGGGGGGCCCCCTGTGATGAATGGTCAGGCTCATCTAAGGAGAATTATCATTGCCCATTGTATCTAAGTGAGAAAGATGTAACTCACTCTCTTCAGACTGGGCTAAGTGCCCCGCTGAGAGAGGAGTCCTCTTGGTGCGGTGGTGAATGCGGCCCAAGTTGTGTGCGTTTTAAATTTTTTTAAGTTTGAAAATAAATGTACATATGATAATAATAAAATAAACTACGATGACAAGCTATGGCTTCACTGTAGATCATGTATCATGTGCACACCTACAGGAGTTTAGTGTTTTCCAGGCATCAGCAGGTTGGGGCTGTTTAGGCAGATGGTCATAATGTTATGCCTGTTCATTCTATATATATATATATATATATATATATATATATATATATATATATGTGGCTAAATAATATCAGTAGATTAATTCATATTAGCCTTTCATATATATTTTAATGAGCATCTTTACTTGTTTAAACTAAATGGCCTTCAACGTATAATTATCCGTCATGTGTCATTAAAAACATCAGTCTATGTGGCTTACTTTGAAAAGATCACTGAGATGAAATGATCATACAGTAAATGCAGACAGTAAATGCTTTCTGGAACACAGCAGCAAATGAGACCCCATTATGCGGGAGAGTATCTTAGGGGGCAGAACGGCAGAAGAGAAAGGAGTTCATATCCAGGAGGTGATAATTAAAATGCTGACAAGGTAATTAACATTTGGAGGCAGCGTTCCAGTGGCTGTACAGTACACCTCCCTGCTAAAGAGTTAATAGGACTTACCATCTGTTGAGAGGTCTTAGGCAGCCATCATTGATCACACTGCCATATGAACTTCAACATGTAGCCTGAAGGAAAAGTCCAGCTGAAAACAGAATTTACTTTTTAATTCAGCTTTTTTTTGTTTTACAGGATGTAATGTAATGTTTTTTTCATGTGATGTTTGATCAATAATATCAATCATGCTTTAATGTAATCCTAAAGAGCAAATGTTTGTTGACCCGTAGAGTTTGAGAATAATGTATTACCTCATTGTGAAATTACTTGACTATGGGTGTTCATGCTGAGGTGACGTGGGATAGTTCCAGTATGTCACACCTCTGTCCTTATTTTCAGAGTGCTGAAGATAAAACACATACAATCTGGAGCTGGAAGGAAAGGTGTTTGTGAGACCAGGAAACCTGGCATTACACTTCACTGTTGCTATGAGTCAGTACGGTGTAAATGGGTAGTACAATGAACTGTTTGATAAGTTTTGTCGGTTAAATAAAAAGCTTAACATTCAGTAGCATTTAAGTATAATTTTTCTATAATTGCTGTTTACTATTCAACAATGAAAGTGTATTAATTTTGCTATAGCTATAGCATAACTTAGTGGCTTCAAGTCAGTGTTGCAGACTGATCCTTGGCCAACTTAAATCTGTATAGATTTCATGAAGCTCTTTGCGTCATTAGAGAATAGCATAACATAAACACGCAGTGTATCTAATTGCCACAGTTTGATAAATCAAGATTCATTAAGTTGGTTTCTCCACAAATTTCCATAAATGTCCTTAATCATTTCACCACATATAATCAGTTTCTTGAAACTGCAAAGGTTTTGTAAGAATCCTGAAACAATTTATCCTTCTTGCTTATGATTGTATAAAGGCTACTACAATAGAGATTATATTTTCCATATTCATGTAAAGGGGGTGGCACAGGGGTAAAGTGTATAGCACCATGCCTCACAGCAAGGAGGACTTAGCTTGATTCCCAGGTGTGGGGCCTTTCTGTGTGGCGCTTGCATGTTCTCCGTGTTTGGGTACGTCCTCCCACCGTCTAAAGACACCCACGTTAACTGGTGACTAAATTGCCCGTAGGCATGAATGTGAATAGTTATTTGTCTACATGTTGGCCCTGTGATAGCCTGGCAACCTGTCCAAGGAGACCCCTGTCAGTTTGGATTTGTGGCTCACTGGGCCAAGAATGGATGGATGGATGGGTATTCATGTACAATTTCTTAACCTTGCCTCACTCCCAACAGTGGCCATCTTTGCTCCCATTCATTGAGCCAGTCGAGACAATCAAGATAGACATAATTAGCAGTAGCAGTATTAGCAACTATTAAACATGTTTAATACATTTAACTCTGTTAGCTTCAGTTTCTGCATTAGATTATGCCAACTAACTAAAGATGAAAGCTTCTAAGCCTCGTTATAGTTCAGTGTCGAGCTTCCAATTCAGCTCGACCATGCGTGTTCAAATGGAATCTGAGGAAGAAGAGACTTGAATCTTGACAGTCTCAAGTTAAACAGCTAATTGCATGACAAGAAGCAACACAGCTGTGGTCTGTATGCCTGCACCACAGAGAAGAGCCCCAACTTCTGGGATGATGGTGCTCCATGCCTTCTAACATAGTTCTCTACTTCTTCATCAGGAGTAGTTATTCTTCACTGAGACAAGTGCATGGGCTGGGCCACGTGAATCAGCCGTTTACAGTAGTTATTATTTTCTTGTGCCATTGACTAGGCAGCATCTGCTTCTCGAGTGCAGTCAACAAAGGCAACAATTTTAACAGCAATGTGTGAGTTTCATAACAAGCTGTATCCTTTCTGGTAGGTCGTGCTATCCTCATTGCGCAGACATACAGAGCCTTCAAGGTCAAACTGATGACTGGAGTATTAAACCTTCATTGTTCACGAGTCTACAATATTCCGCAGTCATTAGTAAACAATATGTATTCGCTGCCAGTCAATAGTTTGGGCACGCTTTCTCATTCAAATGAATAGGTCCAAATTTTTGACTGGTAGTGTATATTCACATTTCAGCAGTAAACTGAATATATTCACAGCAGTAGACAAAATATATTCACATCAGCTAACTAATGTTAGCCAGCTTCTAAATCCAGCCAATGGTATAATTTAGGTGGCTACCCTTTCATTTCCAATGCTTGTCGTTTCATTTGCTCTGCAGCGTTAGTTAACACTGTACTTAAACTGTACAGTCCCACTTTCTTCTCCACAACATTTATTACAACTATAAAAACAAGCAAGATATTGTTCATGAGACTGTAACACTTAAAACACTTGTTCAGTGAAGAAGACATATCCCGCCTGTATTTGTCATCAAATTTTAACGGCAAACTGAGCAAACATTACATGGTTTTCCATTGAGCTGGAAAATACTTTACTGTTATTTTTGGCAAATTTGGGAACCTCCCACGAAGTCTACCATGAAAATTTAAAAAAAGAAAACAAACAAGCAAAAAAAACTTCAGGAACCTCACATAAGAGAAAATAGTAAAACAGACCTTTGTCTATCACATGTTCCACAATCCACACAATGCCACCTTACATGCATCACACAAAAGACAATGCGTACAATATGTGGTATTGCAGATAATCATTTATGTTGTTTATATATTTACACTTATTATTTACATATTAACATATCTACATTGATTGAAGTCGATATTCCCTGCAGAGAGAATTATTAGTCATTCTTGTGGACCATGGATCATTCCTAAGATGCAACAGAATATTAATAAAGCCTCATGAAAACAAATTGAGTAAACAGAGTAAAGAGTGAGAAGATGGGTAACAAAAATAAACCAAGTTAACTGTGTCATCAGTCATCAGTTCGTCATTTCTCCACCAAAAGTCTATTTTCAGTGGAGTTTGACAGTCAAGGCTAAAACACTGATGTAATGCAATCTGCAGATCAACCCAGTTAACTGTGCAAAAACAAGGACTAGGGATGACGGTACTGAGCACCATGGCAGGCATTTGCATTTACATTTTAGCAAGTGATTTATTTTTACATGAAGGAAACATTTTGCAGATGTAATGCAACATGCACAGTGAAAATCTGATTTTTAATGAAGATTTTAAGATTCAGTCTCAGCTTGTTAATCAGCAGTCTGCCATTGAACCAGTTCAAAAGATTGAGTATCATCACTCTGGGTAGTAAAGATGATACTGAGTTGTTGGAGGTGAATTAATTGAACTATCTCCCTCATTTAATTATGAGCCATTACTGTGACTTTCTGTGAACCTGCTGAGCAGTAGAGTTGCACAGCACACAAGAGAAAACAAGCACATTCTGGTAGCTCACCTTTTGAGATTTACTGGACTAATCATTTCAGTGGAAAGTCTCCTCCTGAGTTCCCAGAATGCTTTTTGTTCCCTGCCGGGCAAAACTGCTTGAAGTAATTGAATTATACCTGGGGTACCTGAAGTGAGCCTTGCAAACACAGTGAGGATCTGCAGGATGCTTGAAATTTCAAGCATCATTCATTTAGAACCATCGTTCTCTGCTTCAAGGAGAGAGTCTCTGTATCTGTTTGTCTGAAGAAAGGGTACTCAGAAGTTCACATTACTCATTTTGCTCATTAGGTATTGTTGCTGGAATGACCAGGGTATTTAACATGTATATTTAATTCCAGCTAAGTTGTCAAACAAGTTGTTTGTTATTTTTTTTATTTCCAGGCGGCTGTAGTTACTGTTGTCGCTTACATTTCCAGTTTTTGTTTCTGCAGGCGGAGAATTCTGCTCTGTCGATGGAAAATGACAATCAGCGGAAGCAGTATGAGCGCTGCCTGGATGAGGTAAGTCTTGATGTTGTCACATACATCAGAAACAACGGAATTAAGATACACTGTGAGAACCAACAAAAAGGAATCTAACCACAACCTTGAGCTGCCTGCACTACTGTGATATGCTCCACAGCTATTCTGACAGCCACATAGAGATAGCAAGATTTGCCAATTACTTACCAAAGTTAACAGCAAGTTTGTTCATGCTGCCATCTTCAGCGTAGCTAGACACTACTGAATACAGACATGCAAAGCTGTGTCAGCTTGCATGTGGGCAGCTTTCAAGGATTTGTAAATGTGGGGAGGAGCAACAATGTAAGAGAAGCAACTACAAGTGTGTGCATCTTAGAGCACGCGCTACCAGACTGGATGGAGCTGAGGAGAAGTGACGGCTGGATCTGACCTGCTCTGTACTCTATGCCGATTGGTTGCTCTGTCAAATATACATCTGCCACATCGCAATTCGTAGCCTGCCTCATGGTCTATTTTCCTTTAAATTGTTTAAAAAATGAACATCATACTATCCAGGAAGACTTGAAGTTAGCGCTTGAAACGACTACTTAGCTAATAAATGAATGAGAAGTAAGGCCATTTTCCCCCACAGCTTTAATATCATCTGACTTATTTTTCCAACCATTGGAGTCGCTAGATATCATAGTTTAAGGTCTTTGGGACTTCAGAGTTGGCCTCTATGTCCACTTTTATAAACAGATTATAACTCGAATTATATTATAACTCGTGACTTCCTTCTCTGCTTATTGTGCTATTACTCCACTATATTTTATATCATGGAAAATATTGTTCTGTTATATACATTTCATGATGATTTACAAGTTACATAATAGTTAAAAATCTTATTCACAGAACCTTTCAACGAATTCTGCCAAGTTCAGTCTCTAGTTAGGTTTTTGGGTTTTTTTTTTTAACTAAACTAGGCACACCAAGGTATGACTCCAGCTTCATACTCAATTTAGGAAGGAGAATAGGATAAATATTAGTTCAACATTTTGGAAAATTTGCTCATTTTCTTTATCTTTTTCTTTAAGCTTATTGGATGATCAGGTTGCAGACATTAAGCTTCTGTTTCAGACTCTCCCACTATTGTCTACAGTGTTAGTGAGGTCCACGGGGGAAAGCAGAGAGAAGGGATATGCCTCTAATTGAAGTGGACAGACAACAGAGCCCTGGGGGTGGTTAGAAAGAAAGTGCAGCCCTCAGGAGGATGGGCTCCTTCCCTCCTCCTTTCTCCCTGACAATGCTGTGATTGTCCCTCCATTTCTCTACTACCGGCAAGTCCCCTGCACTTTATTTTATGGGCCTTCACTAATGGGCTTGTTACCATGGAGATTGCTGCCCATGAGAATTTAGCATATTCTTGCTGAGGACAGAAAAGAGCTTCTGCCGAGGGATTCATTTCTGCTGTTTTTAAGTCTTATTATACACATGAATCGTTTTTGGGGAGCGCATTCATTCTTGTCATTGCTTGAATGAACTGAGGCGAGTTGCTTTGCTGGATAAATCATAGTTATTACTCCAGTGTCAAGATATGTGTGCCTCTACTTTGGAAATCAAAATAAGCAGAGAAAGGAGTTTTTCTGATCGCACTACTTTACAGTCACAGAACTTAAGTTAGGCCAATATCATTATAAATACAGGCGAGGAAAGAACTTGGGAAGTATAAAAAAACACAGACAGAAAAAGAAAAGACCTTTGTTCAAATTTCTTCTGTCAATATTTCTTTATATTTATGTGCTGTGGGCAAAGATAGATATACTTACTGCAGCAGCTAACGTGTGATTTCACTAAATCTGAGTTTGTGATGCAACATGCTGTCAAATTGTCCCACAGCATCCTGCATGTCTCCAGATCCTCCATGATGGTTTTCACAGTGGGTTATTTTCATTTACAGTCCACACTTCAAATTTTTACAGATGTTTCCGGAATCCATCTCATACCAATGACCAGACTTGTGATGAAATTTCAACACATCTTTTGCATTCTTTTTGTCTTAATGTCCTTCAAGGTGGCAAACCAGGTGGTCCAGGCCCTCCTCACACAGAAGGTTTGTCTCAATCTCACCACCATACTGAAGCAATGCTGGCCAAGACAGCCCTTTGAATCAAAGACACGATGAGCATTAGCATGCCACTAATCAAAAGAGACGTTTACAAAACATTTCACGATTGCACGATTTATTTGGGACTTGTTGGACTTAAGAGACTTAGACTTAAGTTTAGTAGTCATTCAAATAAGTAAATACCAGTGTGTTAATGGCCAATGTGGACAGCACACAGAAATTTAAACTAGCAAAATGTACAAAAATAAAAGTCTTGACCATGTGGCTGGTGCCTTCATAAGTGCTGCAGCCATTATATAAATGTAATCTGGTAAATGTTTGGTTTAATAAGAACAAGCACACAGCATTTCAACCACATTTCAGTGATTGTCTAAATACATTTAATTATTTCACACTTTTGTACATAGAGTGATTTGCTGGGTAGAAGTTAGAATTACTGTTTAGCTTGTTAATAGCTTGTTAATATTTTTATTTTTACGAAGCACATTTGTTTATTGAAAATAATTATTCCTAATTATTGCTGCAACGACAAGATTTTCCAACACAGTCCTCAAAAACCTTTTGTTGTCGTTGCTTTGATGCTGTTTTGTGTGTGTGTGTGTCTCGTGTTTCTTGCATAAATACAACTTAGTTTCCTGCAGCTTTTAAATAAGATACATGTGATACATGTGTAGTTCTCTGAATTGTCACGATAATCTGTCCACTCTTCTCCTCCTCGGGGGTTTCTAGGACTTGAAAGAGGAGTGTGTGAAGCTGCGGACACGCGTGTTTGATTTGGAGCAGCAAAACCGAATCCTGAGCGTGCTCTTCCAACAGCGTGTCAAAATGTCTTCCATTCCCATCTCACAGGTAGGAGTACATGGTACAATGGACCCAGACACCGACAGACATAGCCTGCTCCAAGGCTTTTTTTAATTTTCCGTAAGCAGCACACTCAACTTCTAAAGGTTACTAACTTTCAAAAAGATCACAAAAAGATGGAAATCCACCCAGAATACAATTCAATTTAAATGTTTGGGTCTTAAAGTTTTCCAGCAGGATTTAGAAATGGGGGCATTTGGGCCCCATTGGGCTCTGGGTGTTGAGGAGCTGCCTTGGTTGACAGGTCTGTTCAATGTTGCGTGGAAGTCAGGGATGGTGCCGAAGGAGTGGCAGACTGGGGCGGTGGTCCCTCTCTTTTGATGAGATTGAAGACAAACAATGCAGATTCTGTCCTGGTTGTTCAACAGTGGACCAGCTCTTTACTTTCGCAGGGATCCATGAGGGGACCTGGGAATACAATCTCCTAGTCTACATATGCTTTGAAAACGCATATGACCACGTTCGTATGGATTTTCTGTGGGAAGTGCTGTGGGAGTATGGGGTAAGGGGGTCTCTTTTGAGGACCATCCAATCCCTAAAGTGAGCGCTGTGTGTGGATACTCTACTGTAAGTTAGTAACATGGTGGGTGTGGGTGTGGGTGGGTGCCTCCACCAGGGCTGTGCCTTGTGTCCGACTCTGTTTTGTGATATTCATGGACAGGATTTCAAGGCATACCTGTGGTGAGGAGTTGTTGCAGGTTGGTGGCTGGAGAATCGCATTGTTGCTTTTTGTGGATGTTGTGTTCCTTTGGGCACCATCGGCCTTAGATATAAAGCCCTCACCGGATTGGTTCGCAGCTGCGTGTGAAGCAGCAGGGATGAGGATCAGCATCTCTAAATCTGAGTTCAGGTATCTCGGGGTCAAGTTAACACTTGACAACATATTACTGCTCTGTACTAGTGATGGGAATTCCAGCTCTTTTGGCATGGCTCACTAAAAAGAGCCGGCTCTTTCAGCTGTCAAATGGCTCCTCTGATGTTTTCTTGGTTTTTTTTTTTTTTTTTTTTGTTTGTTTTTTTTTTGTGGTTGTTGTTGTTGCTTAAATTAAATTCTTACCATAAATAATGTAAAATTATACGTCAAATGAATGACTAAATGTCAAAAACATAGATTATATCAAATGTTCATTATTCATACAGCTTATTATGCTCACTATGCAGCAGAGTGCCACAAAAAATAAATTAGAATCAATTAGACAAAAGATCCGATCTCTGATTGTGTATTTATTCATCAACTTTTAACAATTTACAATAACATCATTAAATACAAAAAGAACAAAATAGGACAATAACAATAAATAAGAACATTATAACAAAATCTAAATCAAAATGTGAAAAACAAAGAGAAAAAAGCAGCATCCAGGTAACAGACTGGCATTGAGAAAGGCCAAGTGCCTCAGCTTTGAGTGGCCGATTCTGTTCCTTCTCTCTCTAAATATTTGCTCTGTTTTTGAGAAGATACGCTCTGAGGGGACGGATGAGGACACAACACACAGTCTCCATGCCATCACGGAGGCAAGGCGTGGGCAGACTGATGCCTTGGTCTCCCACTCTGCCTGTGTTTGATCAATGTAATTGAAATGGATCCAATTTTTGCCTCTTTTCCTGCCACTCATTTCCAAATCCCAGCATTTCTTTCCAGCATCTCTCCCTCTTGCTCAGTGCAGCCACACATCATGTAGTTGACCAATCACGTGCGGGTTGAACAGAATTTGAACGGAATTCGTGTTAGCAGTCCTACATTTTGTTTGTCTCTACCTTGTTTCTTTGCTGATGTGCCTTCTCACTCCAAGCTATTGTTCCTCACCAAAGAGCCAGCAAACTATACATTTTGACTTTACACTTAAGTCTTTACCTTAATCTTATGAGCTGAAGAAAATATATGATGGTGTAATTTAAAGTTGGAATCATGTTTTTTCTTTTCTTTTCTTTTCTTTTTAATATGCGTTTCAATCGAGTCATTAGACCTGGGTCTAAATAACATATACAGCCTTTTCAATTTTCAAATCCAGGCTATTCTATGCTAGGCATTTTTTGAAGTGAAAGAGGTTACTGTATGTTGGCAAGTACTGGCTGTAAATAGGGAGGTCTACCTTACAGAATTAGAGTTTCCTATGAAAGTTTCTGGGGCAAGGATGAATAGTTGGTATAGTAAATTAAATGTACATTTCATTTTTAATTTTTAACATTTAATTTAAGAAAAAAACAAAATAAATAAAAGTGTGATGTTTAAGCCTTTCGATGTCGTTTCAATTCTGTCCATCATTTGGGTTCTGATTATTTATTGCCTCAATTTGCAGAAGCCTTGAAAAGCAACCAAGGTCCTCCACTATGTCAAGAGACAATGTCAGGCAATGCCAAAGAATTCATTAAACGCTGATGAAACTCACGGCAAAACATCTGTTTCAGACACTAACAGTCAGAATCATTAGCATTAAAAAGTATCACATGCTGTTTTCACCGATACTGTATCTTTTCAAATTTCCATATGCCACCTTTTTAAACTAACAAACTGCAACTACGCATTTTCCTTCCCTCTGTGCAGTTTAATTTGTATTTAAGTGTTCTTCCCTTATGGTTCTTTTTTGTATATATGGCTTTTGAGGTCTGATTACATTACCTTGCTGACATTGCTGATCAGTGTGGAACAATAATGAGCTGGTGCTGCTCTCGGGCTGCACAGAGATGCCTTGACATATATATTTTTAACTGAGCCAATTCCAGACAGTCCTGGTAGGAAATGCTGTGATTGAGAATAATGCGCTCTGTCTTATGTGGGGAAGAGTCCATTTCTAAAATCTGCCACGTATTAATCATAAAACATGTGAGACAGTTTCTGCTCTCCAGCTCTACCATGAATATTTAATGAGGAACAATACTTGTGATTGGCACACAATTCTTTTTTTTTTTTCATTCTAATGTGAATATGGAAGGAAAACCACTCTAATTGATGGTTGATCCCAGCTGGTCAGCCTTTGATTTCAGCCCTATGTTAAAAGCGGTGTAAGCTGTAATTGACAGAGGCATTAGGCTACTAAACAGAAATCAGGATCTCTTGCTGTTATCATCCTTGTTGGAGTTACATAAACAGCCAACTACCACATGCCTGAAACATGGGCTGTGCTATTGAACAATGATAGCTCTGCAAACACTGGAGCGATGAAGCGTTTGTCAACATGCTGGGATGTAGTCTACTTTCATTATAACATATGCTTCTTGTTTTGTTTTCTGAACACTTTTTCTACTTTGATTTTTTTTTATTCTTCAGTAGACCAAAAAAAAAAAAAAAAAAAATCTAAGTCAAGTCTCCAAGAAACCAGGATGCATTCTGACGCATCATCAGTGTTGTGGCCTGGGGTCATAAGATTTTTGGATCAGGCCCTGACTTGTGTCCCAGCAGCCCTCTTTAGCCAAAGCCACCTAGTGTTTCTTTCTGCGGCCTCACTGGCAGATTGAATGGTCCTCTTCTTGGCTGCTCCTGTGACACCCAGCCGAGTGAGGACCTCGCAGAAAGAATGTCCTGCAAATTCTCTACAGCCAACTTCAATGGGCTGGTAGAATGTTTTCCAGCCTCTGCCCCTGCACTACTTCCTGTCATTGGCTTCCTCAATGCGCTCTTACCAAGGCAATGACAGTTCCAGCATGATCAGGTGTTTTTGGGCCTCTGAGGTGATGCTTTCCCAGATCAGCCTGCAGCTGCCAATCAGAGGCTATATAAACAGGATTTGGTTAAAATTTGAAACTACAGAGCAAATGACTAATTTTTTTAGGATCTTAGGGACATCCTGGTCCCCTCGATAAAAAGCTAATAGGATTTTTACTACGGCAAATTGCTGCAGAAAGTTTACCCTGTGACAAACAAATATTTTTTAAGCCTAAATTACATGGATAAGAGGTAGCAGATGAATGAATAAATGAATCAGTCTTGATCACAATATTGGCAGAATTTCAGTCAAAGGTTTTTGAAGCCTAAAATCCTAGTGAGGTTCTCACACACAGTCAAAATCATTATGCCCAGCGATAAAGGCAAGAAGTTTCTTTGCTTTTAAAGACATCTTCTCCAAACTTCATTGTTGGGACTTTCATAATTCATGGGCAATCCTACGCCTTGTTTTCAGAGGAATGATTTCCAATCAAAGACAAAACTGGTCATTGACATTAAAAAACTATGAATACACTATGAATTCTTAAGAAATTCCTTCTTCCAACCTTGGGGAAATCATCATGGAAAGTCTATGAATTCCCAGACCAGGTAATTAAGTATGCTCTGAGCCTAGCCGAGCAGGAAATGCTGTCCTTCATTTTTGACCTTTTCTGTAAAGGTCAAACTTGCAGACTCTGCCAGAGGAGAGGTCCTGTCTCTGTAGGAGAAGTGAATGCAATATGCTGAAACAGTTCACTACTTCTGCTGGGAAGAAGATTTTGACATTTCTCCTTCGATCGTAACTTAACTAGGCTTCATTGTTAATTTACTGTTGGCTTTACACTTCCTCTTGTTTTTCTAGTGGTTCTTGGAAATTTTACATCTCTGGTAACAGAGTATTCATGCAGCCATGTTTGCTTAAAGCCCATTAATTATTCTAATTTCTTGAGATTTGAGTCCTGATATGAATAATGTCACAGAAAAGTTAATATCCTAGTTCTGTATGGACAGTTTTACCTGCAATCTGTTTCTCTGCTTATTCTGCCAAACATTTGAGCAAAGTCTTATCTGACTTATCTAAAATACACAATCTTCTGATTACATAGTTCTCTGGATTGAACGAAGACTTTCCATTTTCAATTTCTGTTTTCCACTCGTTGGTGCAGATGCAAAATTCAAAATATCAGGTGCTACTTTTGCCAGGAGGGATTGATTTTCAAGACATAAAAAAACCTCTAAATGTTAATAACCCAACATAGCGTGACAAAGACAGAAAATAAATAAAGAGATAAATAAAAATGTACGTGCCAAATAATGAGCCTTTGATTCACTAATGCAGCTTTCCCAGATATCCAGGAGGCTACATTAGTTGTGTGAGATAATTATCTTGTGCCTGAAGCTTGAATTTTAAAGACAGTTGTTATATTTGTCTCCAGCAAAGTCACCAAACAAAGTTTTTCAGAACAAGTTTCGCATTTAAATTCAGATTCAGAAGTGTCAAGGCATTTTCATTGTTGACTTCTTTTATGAAATCACAGATTTGTGCATCATGAAAACAATTTTGCTCATTGTTATGACAGATGGATGAATTCATTGGGAGTTTAGGGAATTTCTCACTAAGATAATGATTACTTTACATGAAAACACAAACTGCTGAATTGTTTCGATAATTGCTTTTTTTTTTTTTTTTGGCTGGCGTTAAAACAATTTTTACACACTTAGCTTCAAATAAAGATGAAGACGGTTAAAGTAAGTTAGCAAAGAGGTGCAAGTTTACTAATCCAACTGACATTGGCAGTGTCTTTGACTTTGTATTGTCTCTAACAACTTTTTTAACCAAAGAAAACATTCTGCAAACAATTTCTGCAAATGAAACGATGGTTGTTCTGCCAACTACTAGCATCCAAAGCCAAAAAAATAAGCCAAAACCTGCAGTTCCTCTAATGATCATGAAAGTCTGGCTCCAACCGTGAGTTTTTTGACAATTCATCTGTTTGCCTTTTATTAACCATCAAAGTTGCGCAGAATTGAAGGTGTGGCCACCTTGAGTAACAGGTGAGTGTATCCTACTGATATGTCCCAAGGTACATCATATGTGTTTTTGCTACTAAAGGGTATTACAAGTGGGCCACAAATGATTTGCAAAACAGAACAATTCCTGCTGAAAATTTTTTATTGTAAATAACAAAAAGGTTTTAAAAAAAGATTATTTAATAAAATTTCGAAATTCCTTTCTCTTGTATTATATTCTATCACTATAGGACAATGATAGAATATTCAAATTCACTTTAATTATTTTGTTTCCAATAACTCAACCTGCTTTTTTATTTCCCCTCACGTTTCTTCTTAAGACGCAATGGTTCATCTGCACAAAATAGTTTACACCACACTTTAATTGCACCATTACACCCAAGGTATTGTTGATTATCCAAGTAAAACCTGTGCCTGTCCTTCCACAAAGTGGGAGCAGAGAAGCCAGAATGTATTAGACTGTGCACTTTGTTCCAGCTGCAGAAAGCACTTGGGGAAAAAAAGGGTGCTCAAGTCATTTTATTGTCCTCATCAGGCAGGGAAATCAGGGGTGGGTGATCAGTGTTGGCTAGCAATTTGCCACATAACACTATGGTAATGATGCATGAATTATTGAAATGGAAAATTTATTTTTCACTGCGAGTTATGCTTGTTAGTTTCCATAATCACTATGATGGCACACCTGTTCCCAGTCAGGTAGACTGACTGAGTGAGGCTACAGCAGCAAGGCTGCTTGCAACTCACTGGAGATAATGGGAGAGACAGTGAGAACAACTCTTTTTTTAATAGATATTTCCAGATCGTCTGTTACTGAGGGAATCTGTCCAAAATTAGAGCCAAGTGAGAACAGATCGAAGCTTTGTGAATGAGGAAAACATTTTAATGTTCACAGCCATCTGCTCTTCCATCTTTCTCTGGCCACTGTTCAACGTTATAATCAAAGCACCCTAGACCTGTCGGACAGTTTAACTACAATCCTTACTGGCGTTACTGTTGTTTGTATTATTGTGACCCATGTCTCCACAGTATGTAAGTGTGGAGTCACACACCAGAGACAGTTCAGAAGTTTTCGATCATTTCCTGTAACTGTTACAAGGGTTCCTCCCCCTCTCCAGCCCTTTAGGGTACCACCGGCAGGTCTGAGTCTGTTCATTTCATCGCAAGAGTTCAAAACGGTCAAAGATTATGACCAAGTTCTTCTCCACATGGCCAGTGAAAGATTGGATCTGTTTTAGATTCTCCACAAATCAAAATACCGTTTTGTAACCAACAGACCATGAGAAAACTAGAAAATCACTGCATTAATTGCTGCAGATATCACTTTCTCAAAAGCAGAGAGGGTTTCACGTGTGTAACCATGAATAAAAATATTTATCGTAAAATAACTTATTTTTACAGTATCAGCAAACATGACCAAACCCACTAAGGAGACAGGAAGCGAAGACCATTTAATATCACTGGCCGCCTTTAATGCATCATCTTTTATTAACTTGATGAACACATGATTCCTTTGATATGTTCAGCGCTTTCAGTAATTTGTATACATGCAGGCTACAGCGACATTCATTATATCATTATGTACAGCAAAGTTTTGACATTGTTTTAATCAGTTAATAAGATTAGATTGCAATTGTTTTTGGTTGTTTCATTAACAGTTTGGACTGTTTAGCACTGCTGTCTCCCTTTGTCTCTGTGCCAGAGAGGCCTGGCTGTTAAAGTATCATGGCTCTGCGACCGCGTCATCTGTCAGAACATTATTGTAGCGAAGTGACCCTCTAGAGACCCAGAACTGCAAGATATTTAAACAGCAGCTGCTGCCTCTTTTTTCACAAAAGAGAGATGAGACGCACAAAGAACAATGCAAAATATAACTTTCCTCGCTTATCCATTTCCGGTTCACAGGGGATGCTGGAGCCAGTCCCAGCTCACACTGGGCGGGGGCGGGGTACAGCCTGGACAGGTTGTCCGTCCATTGAAGGGCCAACACACAGAGGCAGAGACTAACAACCACTCACACTCGCACCCAGACCTACAGACATTTTAGAGTCACAAGTTAACGAAAACATGATGTCTTTGGAAACTGGAGCCCCAGGAGGAAGCTCATAGAAGCATAGAGAAATCCAGGAGTTTAAATATAGTGAGTTATGTCATATGCCACTGTGCAAATGTCTTGCTGCTGCAATTGCCAGCCACAGGAGTCAAAATTTACACTAATCCAGTTTAAGTCACAGTTTTAAATTACCCTTTTTACACTTTCAACCATTCATTTTCAACGAAAAATTTTATTCACTGGATAAAAGATTTTAAACACTGAAATCTTAAGCTATCAGAGCAAAAAAGCTAAGCAAATATAAGCTCCCACTCTCTGAGATGTGAACCTGTTTTTTTTCAGTACTAGATAACTTATAATAAGCTGGTCTCTTTACTATAGAGCTATAGAGAACTCACTAACACTGAACGAATCAGACTGAGAACCTGATGGTCGTGGTACTGAAGACAAAAACTTCCACGATCCCATGCTACTTTACAATGTAACCAAACAGTATTTTTTCTCTTGTTTTAAGTAAGAGGCCCCACTTACTGTACAGACAGTGTACGTGATGAATTGATTAGTAACGAAATGTAAGTTAGTTCAAGATCTATATAGTTTTTTGATATTTTTTCAGGCTGCAGATTAATTTGATGCCTCATTATTGATTACTGATTCCCCTTTGCCCGTCTATGTATTGAGACCACAATGAGCAGCGGTGCATCCAACTGGAGCCCAGCCCTGCAGGCAAAATGCTGAGAAGTGGCAAAAAGAGAGAGGGCAGGAGGGGAGTGACAGTGACATGAAAAAGAAAAGACAGCAAGGTGTGGATGAGCGAGAAATATTAATGGCAGTGGCCTGAAGACAAGGTGGCGGATGATGTAGTAGTTGGTGCATGTGATGTAGTGACCGAGATGAGAGCAGTGAGAAAAGACCAGAGTGGAGAAAACTGGAGCCTGGTTTGGTGCGACCTTGCTATGGGCTGTTCACAGGGATGCTTGAACAAATTTGGATGAGACTGTTAATTTTGAAATGAATTCAAAAGACCATTGTCCTCGCAGCTGAATGGTCTGCTGATCAGCAGCCAGGTTCTGTGGCAGCAAATCTGAAGATGGCGTAATAACAAATTACTTCCATAGTATTCTAGACATGCCAGTGTTCCACTCCGCCTTTCAGGCTTTAAGTAGACTGAATGGAGCTCAGGGTGAAAGACAGCAATATATTATTTACGTAGCTTTGTTGCCAATGTCTTTAGTTTTGTCTGTGTATCCAAAGCCTGACATATTACAGAAATCCATTGTCCAAAAACCATTAAAAGCATATCAGTGAATAATTCTCACTCTGTCTGCCTTCATTATCATGAAAACACAAGCTGTAAAATAATTAACCCATTGTTATAAAATATATTATATATTGTGTGCTTCACATGAACTAAGCCAATAAGAAAAATAAAATAAGTTCAAATGCTTTGCTTGATATTTCAGGTGCCTCCTTCACCCAGATTACATGTTCCTCACAAACACAATAAACAGGGTATGAAGGAGCCACAGTGATTATGTCAGGCCTGAGACCTCCAGCTGTTGTTTTTCAGAGATACAGTATCGCCTGAAATTAGCATGCTGACAGCTAGCCCTCTCCTGGCCAACCACCAAGGTGCCACGTGAGCTAGCGTAGCATCTTGTCTGTCTTCAATCTGATACGAGAGGATGCAGAAAAACAGCTTCAGATTAGCACCGCGACAGGGTAAAGCTCTTCCAAATGAAGTGATGCAGTTTAATCCCAAGATGTTAACTTTTCTTGAATCCTCCTTTTCCAACTTAATTAGTGGGTACAGTCAAACCCGTGGGGGTTCAGACTGAGGACGCAGATGTAGTAACAAACACACACAGACACTAGTAAGCGTCTAGCTGCTCTGCGAACTGATCAAAGAGATCTTCCCGATCTAGGCCTCAGGTTGTTACTTCTGTAAGAGTCAGAATCTAAACCGTTTAACAGCATCTGGACGGGTGGACATCGATGTGAACACAGCTGCTGTTCTTGCCTGAGCGGTGCATAGCTGGTTACATCAGTAACATCAGGTTGATTTTAGAACCGATACCAGTACAGTGTGACTGTATGAATGCAGTGGAAGGGTCAAGTGAAAACATTTTAAATCATTGGTAGGAGATTAGGAATTGAAAGAGGAATAACATTGTAAGTGGGAGATAGGTGTTGTTGCACAACTCCTACTGTTAAGGGATGGTTTTTCCGGTCTCACATGGATGGCTTCCTTGAGCCCTGTTTCAAACCACCTGTCGAAAATATGTACATCGAAAGAGTGTGACTTCTCCTTTAAATGCAGATAGACTGCTGAGTCTAATCCGGAGTAGTTTAGTCTTCTGTGTTGTCAGGAGGCCAAACTCCTCTGGATTAGACTCAGAAAGGTAGATATAGCTGTGAGAGTGGTTGAATTTCCATGGGTACATCTGAAGACTAAAGGATATGAAGTCAAGGAGCTGTGAGGTGCCAGGGATAAGCATCAGTGCAGGAATCTTCACAAAGTGCTGACCCATCAGCTCACACGGAACATGTATTATTCTGCTCAAGAAGGTTTCAGGTGGAAGCAGGGATACTATCATTTATTTACAGAAGTCTATGTGCTTGACTATCATTAATCAATCTGCATAATGCATGTACCATAATGCACATAGATTACTTATTTTGCTCGATCTTACTACGTGGTAAACACCTATTTCACACAGGTTAACTGGGTACTCTAAAAGTCAGAATCACAATGAGTCACAGTGATTACACCTCTGCCTCTATCAGGAAACTATATGAATGTACAGGAGAGACACAACTCTTGCGTAACACATTTCATACAAACGGAGAGCAGTGAAAGGTGACACTCCTGCATTTACCCACCACAGTCAAAGAGAAACTTACTCCAAAACAAGACATTTTAGCAACTTATAAATGTTTCATTCACTTACTTATGTAAGTCATTCTCTGCCTTGCTTCAACCTAGATATTTTCAAAGTAAAAAAAAAAAAGCCTAGCGCTGAGCTTGCTCCATGAAAGCTTGCGACATGCTCATGCAATTTCTCTATTTACAGAAGCCTCTGAGCATGAGAATGACTGGGTCCACATAGTGATTTTGATTCTCTCTTTAAAAATAGATCATGGCTACAGGTTTGATTTGATTTGATGCTGGTCATATGCACTGTGACTCACTTATTGTGACTAAAGTCGCAGAATACAGATGTGACAGGATGATCGAAGAAAACTTCTATCTTCTATATCTCATCTATACTATTTCTTGAACACGTTTTCTAACCACGGTTACGAGGTGCTGTACAAGGAAACAGGAAAACAACAAGTTAACAGTAAAAGCTGGAAAACTCAGTCATTATTCCCTGAATGTAGGAATATAATTACAGACAGCGGGGTCCACAACTGCATATACACAGTCACTTTTGATTTTATGTATTTTCAAGGGGACAGGGAGAAGGTGCAGGTCAGTAGAGCTCAGGGATTTCACTGTGGGCAATGAAGGCAGTAATTAAAAAATGTGTGTCGGAGCGTAAATGAAATATGAAGAAAAGTTGTGTCACAAAGAGGAAAAGCATAAAGATATGTGAGAAAAACGTCTGAGCCCTCAAACTTGCCCTTGACTTCAAGCACAACTCCACTCTGATTGAGACTTTTGTGGAAGTGTGTCACTTTTGTCAAATCTCAGATGCCCCTTGACACACTGACTGTAATTAGTTCTATGATTAATCCGAACAATCGTGGTCAGATGTGGCCTTCTCGTGCAGTACTCAGGCAATAAAGGCTAGCACGGATAATCAAATAATAGGTGAATATCAATGAATGGACCAAATCACTTCAGTCCCCAGCTCCCTTATGCAATTATTTTCTATTCACATTAATTATTGCTAACAGATGACACTAATGACTTTGAGAGGAAGTTGGCCATGGCAGCTTTGCAAACGATCAATGCCGTTTTAAATGTGGTCACAACACTTGATACCTTTGGGTCCCTCTGATTGGAAATGGCACCAACGCAAACAGCATCTGTGGCATCCTAGAGAATTATGCCAGCAGCATCTAGTAACAGACCTGTCTTTCCACACTGGAGCCTCCAGTGCCTCCCAGTCCTTACCTCTGAACCATGAAATGAAAACATTAAACTGTGAATGCTTTTGAAATAGAGAATTGTACCTTGAATGCATCTCATTCCTTTCAAAATTGACACATTTTGTTTGTCAAATGCCTCTTTTCTTTTTCCTGCTTAATGACCATAATCAATGAGCAATGATTTTTATTTTTATTTTTTTTTGGTGGACCTGTGGCAAGCCAAGGCAAAACAGCTTTATTTGCTGCCGAATGGAAATACCACTTCAGAGACACTCTTCAAAGTGCTTGACATAGCCAAAGAAAAGTAATAGTAAATGAATTATTACAACAAATTAGATCTTGAAAAATTATAAAATTAAATAAAAGCAATACAATTAAAATGAAAATCATCAGAGTACAGAAAATAACCATTGCATTTACAATTTCCATATGTTACACTTTCACCTTCTTTTATTTGAAATGATTGTATCCACAAGAAGATATATTTGTGGTTTCAAGAACCAAGGAATATTTCAGTGTACATTTTCATCTCAACATGACAACATTTCATTTTGTGTCCATTGACTTAGCACCTAGAAATGACTGCTGGTGTTGTGACATTAATGAAGAGACATCACCAAGAGTGTTGGATGGTGGGCCACAGTGAACTGTGCTGCAGGTGTGGTTGTGAGCCATGACTGCTTTGTTTTGACGTCAGAAGGTTCCAGATGTCCTGATTGCTGATTGTGAGGCTCAGTTTCTGAATAGAGAATGTTGGCATTTCTCTGTTTTTAGATGACAAAATGCAAATTTAGCTGTTGCCTAGTAGCTCAGACCGACATACATTCAAGTACCAAGGTTTCTAATTGAGGAATTTCATATTCTCAGATCAAGTTGAGAAACAAATAAATTTAGTTTTTCCTCCTTGTTGTTTTCTATCATGTAACTGAAAGAAATTTAATTGCAGTCAACTAATTAGTTACCTTAAACAATAATGTCTTGAGTTCAGATGACCATTCGTGTCTATTCTTGTATATTGTTGGTTATTACTGAATCATCTGATTCAGTTTAACATAATCTTGCTACTTTCCTACTTTTTTATGACAGTATTATGTATACAACTGAAAAGCACGTACAGTGTTATCTTTAAGAAAGAAGGTTGATGATGAATTTATTTGCCATTTGACCAATGAACCTTGGCTGGAGAAATGAAAACAGGTCCAATATAACATGTAACTTCTACTTTAGACAGAACAGGAGAGTCAAAATAAAATGACTGTGATCTGACATGCATAGAATTTCCTTTCAAAGCTTTTAACATTCCCTTCACAACTACCATTGTCATCATATCTTCTAACCATCCATACAAGTACTTTGCAATAGGCAAAGAAATTTCAGGAGAAATGTTCACTGATACATAGTTTTACAAGACTATATGAGCTATATTCCTGCCTTTTAATGCTCTAAACTTTTCAATCAAGAGACTCTGTGTGTTCTTATTTCTCTCTGAAGTAGTTAATAGTTTCTCTTTCATTAGTAGAAAACATTCTTTCAGAATGCAATAAATAATGGAACCACAAGACCTTTAAAAATGAAAAATGTCATTAGTAATCATTTGAATCAGACGGTCTTTACATGAATATTGATTTTGGTTCAGGCCAACACAAAACAGTCATCATGCCAACACTAGTTAGTCATAGTTGCATTTGAATCATGAATGAACAACAGCAAAATCCAACTTCATGTCAGGACAGTGGCATCACTTTAAAACGTCTCATTCACCAGCCACAGACACAATAATCATTGTGTACCTGCAAGGCGGCAGATTGCGTTTTCAAGCAAGAGACATTTAACTCTTCGAGTGAAAAATGTCATTCCGTTTTTCAATTAGCCTTTGGATGGAAAGAGACAGCTATGTATCCAGCATACATTCTTTCAGCTCTGTGGCAGAGACAAATAGAGAGCCATGGGGCTTTTGCTGGAATTATATAAATTGTTCACACTCTGAAGTGTATCGGTGAAATAAATTTCAGGAATTAAATGTATAAAGAAACATTTAGTTCAAAATTGCCATGATTACAATGTTTGTCATTTCTTATATATCCAACTTTAACTTTCTAGCAATATTTCTTACTGGAATACTACATCAGTGATGACTTTTGTCATAATTATTGTATAACCTAAAGCTTTTGCTGCTGCAAATCATTCATCCCTCAGTTATTGCTACATTTCTGAACATTGATCATAAGACTTATTACTTTCCAGGAGGCCCAAAGAAACGGAAAAGCAGGTTTTTCGGCAGGAAGATGGCCCAGCCTACTGAGTCTGACATGCCCACGTAGTAGTGGTAGTGGCAGTGGCAGTGAGCTGTCACTATCCAGTGCCTGCAGTGAGTACTCCAGTGGCTCCCACACTTGGGCTGAAGGACGGGGCCACTCCAAGCAGGTGGGCTTCAATCATCTTCCTTCAGTTTGAAGTACAACTAGCGTGTTAACATACAGAATTTTTCTGCATGTTTGGGCTATTGTGGCCAAGAACAAGTTGTCCATCTAGATATACCATTCCAGTAATTGTAAACATTTCTTGTAACGCAGGGTGCTACGAGCCGAGACAAAAGGATGAGTGCGTGTTCAGTATCCAGCAATCATTCAGCACACATCGACCAGGCAGACCTGGGATGGAAGGAAGGCCACATTCTGAAAGGCTTGAAACGTCTCCAGACGGGCAGCTCCAAAGAGGCATCCTCACATGCATCTGTACCCCACTGCAAGGACTGTATGACTTCAAATGAGGGCATATACTCGCTTGGTGGTCTACAAGGAGCTACAGCCAAGCAAACAAACTTGACAAGCAAACCTTTCAAGGCTAAAGAAGCAATCGCAGCCCTAGACTCTGATGATGCAGATGATGATTCATCGAAATTACAAAGTAGGGAATCCGGTGAGCATCCAAAAAAAGAACATCTGTGCTTGGAGAAACTGGAGGCCTCTAGAGATGATGATGGCAATTTTCTCGAAGATCCAGTAAAACTTGCTGGGGATTCAGGTCTTTTCCCCTCACCTGTAACAGACAACTTCTTATTTTTGGAGGGTCCCACAGTAAAACCTGGTGTAAGTCCAACAGATACCCTTATACCTCAGCAGGAAAAGAAGAAAGACTCACTTGAAAAACAAAACGCCTCAGGCGTTAAGTTCAACGATAGAAACAACAACCAAGAAAGGTCTACTGACCGTAAATCCCGACTTGATCATGTGAAAAGACAACAGGTAAGGCTAACAATCAAGCAAATGGAAGCAGGGACAGGTGATATCAGCTCATCTATTCCACATAGAGCGACAAGAGCTCTTACCTGTGTGAATGAAGCCAGACAGCGCAGTTCATCTGCTGAGGTCCCCCATTGCAGAGATCAGGCAAGTCAAGCTGGTGGTCATACCCGTCACTACACAATCTCTGAATCTCCGCAAAGGAAACTGAAACCTCGGCCTTGTGTTTCAGCAAGGAAGGCTTTTATTTTGCGCAGCAAAAGTGCAGATGGGGGACCAGAGCAAGTCAAGGCCACACATTCCCCTCTCCACCAAAAGCTTATAAAGGGTCACAGGTCCCAAGGACAGTCAAACCCTGCTGGGCACAGTGTTCCTAGCCAAAGGACGAATCTCAGTAAAACACATTGCTCAAGCAAAGGAGCGTTATCTAAAGTTGAGAAAGATGAGGATGTGACAATAGCAACAAGTTCCAAGTCTCTTGAGTGTGTGCAGCAGCATTCTCCGCTTGCTTCCCCTGTAAAATATTCAAAGACATTGAAGCCTCAAGGTGTAAATGAATGCTCCAAGACCCCAACAAAATCTTCGCTGCAAATCCATAGTCCACAATCAAGCAGTGACTCTGTGGAAGAGAGCATATATGATAACTTACCCTACTCTCCACGAAAACAACAGCATTGCAATGCTTCCTATTCAGAACCTATGTCCCCTCCACCCCCACCACCGGGGCGAACAACTTCCCTTCTTCTTAAACCAGGTTGTGATTCCTTATCTGAAGCTAATAAATCTGCAGGTTTAGCTCAAAGCTCTACTACTGGGAAGACAACATTGAACACCACGAAGTCCCAATCACATCAGTTTTCTTCTCAACAATTCAGTACAACAAAAGACAATCAGCATACAGCCCCACAAATGGGTGCTGATGGTACGCCTCTAAAAGAAATCCCTGCTAAGCTCTACCATTCCCACTCATCAATGATATCTCATGCCCCAGTCCAGGAATCAACGCAGTTATCTGTGGACAGAGCTGCCATATGTCATGTTGAAAACGATGCTCCCTCTGTACTCCCAAGTCAGCGCATCTTACAAAGATCCCAACAGAGCATCAGTGAGCCAAAGCTCTCTGAAGTTTTGCCTCAGGCATATTCTAATGTTTACTACCATGGGATTTCCAATAGTTCTCAGAGTTCCACTTCAAGAGCTTTAAAAATGGCTCTTCCTGTAAACGCTAAATCTAATGAGGCAATCACTGGACAGGAAACCACTACCTTCCTCATTTTTGGACGACAAAACAAAGACGATGCAAACTCTACTATAAAAACTGTCCAGACATTTCAGACTTTTTCACGTGATCCCCAGGTGACACATGAAGGCGGACCTCATGACAAAGCCCGTAGAAAGATTGAGACCCGCTGTAACTCACTGGACTCTGAGCCCTCTATGCAACCTGTTGCATCAGACAGCGGTGTTATGTTAGATTGGGGCTTTGATGAGGAAGGTTGGCTGTTTAAAAGGTCTGTGTCAGTGTCAACCAGACCTCTCCTCAAGCCAGTGATGGGCATGAATGGGGCCAAGGCTCGTAGCCAGAGTTTTGGTGCACGCTACATGGACCGGCCAAGTTTCAATAGATCTGGAAGGGTCCGCACCCAAATCAAAACACACTCAGGGAGCTCCTTGAACTCTCTTGGCGATGTTCTTCCCGGAAGTATGAGTTGCTCTAGCAGTTACCATTGTCCAATGAATCGATCTCTTTTGAACAACTTCTTAATTGAAGAGGGTCTGACAGTTCCCTCACATTTAGGGTCCTCCAGTGAAAGACTTCAAAGTCTTAAACTCCAGCGAGAGCAGGCCAGGCGCCTTCAGATTGAACAACAGTTTTCCAGTGCTTTTGGCGAGCCAGTTTCTGAAGAACCAGAGAGACAAAGTACTATAACCACAATTGAAGAGAAGGTTATGCTTGGCATAGAGGAGAACTTGCACAAGTCTCAAGAAGAGAGAAGAGTTGAAGTCAAACAAAAGTCTGGTTCAACCTTGGCCAATTGGTTTGGTTTTCGGAAGAGTAAGCTTCCTGCTCCTAATGGCAAAAAGACTGATCCGCCAAAAGTAAAAGAAGACAAGAGGGAACAAAAGATCACCTCACTCCTGGGAGGAAAGCAATCCAAGTCTGACAAAAAAAGAGACAGAAGAAAAAGTGATGGAAAAGACTGGTAAGCGAATCAACAAGAAATGTCTTTTGAATTTCTTGAATTTCTTCTTAATATTAGAATCAAGCTGATCTCTTCAGGACTTAAAGGTAGAAAAATAATTCACTGCCTCAAATGACTGGTGATGTTGACACATATGTGCCAGTCACCATAGTCCTGATACCAGTCCAGACATTTTTCATATATAGGGTTAAAGACAAGTTTCAAGAGATATGGGCTAACTAATCGGGTATGTTCAGTCAATGCAGTATCACAGCGTCATGGTGTGTGGTGTTTTGTTGACAAGTTGTTGTCTTCCAGCTCTGTGGGGAGAAGAGAGTCCCATGATGCAGTGCGTGCATGCATATCAATGCCTTGCCCAGGAATGTCCCTGAATGAGATACAAGGACATACTGACATCAGCGGGGACCCAAAGGTAAATTGAGCCAGTGCAAAATATAAAATGAGCAATTAATTTATTGGTATGCAGCTGGTTGAAGAAGAAAAAATTCTATAGAGAAAGACTTCATGCTTTTATAGAGGATCTTAGACGGATTAGATTTGATTAGACTAGGAAAACAACCAAAAAAAGATGCTAAACTGGTTGAGGCATTACAATACAATAGAGGACGTTTGTGTAGAACCTCACAAAACAAAACAGCAATTTATGATACGATGACAAAGTAAATTAAAACTCTAAAAAGATTTGTAATTGTGCAATCAAGTCACTAGTAGACAGTAACAAGTGTGTCTAAGATTGCATTTGCAAGTGGGGACCATGTCCACCAGTGTCTCAGATCTCACTCCCAAGCTCTATATGAACAATTATACTCCTCTTTTCAATTTGGCCAACCATAACTGTGGCTCCAATATCACTGTAGAGAGAAAGACAAGGCGGGTTGGGTGAGTAAATGCACAATATAGCTCTTTGATAACACCAGGATTAATCCATTTAAAAACGTTTGACAGCTTTTTGTCTCTTGAGCAGCATCAAAAATCATTCATAAAGAACACAAAGGTAGTTGAACACTTGTGTGTGGTTGTGGCAGTTGCTTTCAAACCATGACAGTCTGCCTGTCTGTGGCATGACATTTCACTTTTGCTGTTATTGAGCCCTACAGGGTTAGGGTTAGAGACCACTGTACTGGGTTTCACCAAGTGAGATGTACTTAAGATGATTTGACCAAACACTTTCTCACACCATTCATTCATTTTAGCTTCCATTACTAACATTTATTTACAGGGATTTTTATTTGTCTTTGGCTCCATAATCTCATTCATCAGAGTATATTTATTCCAACAAACAAGGTATCAATAATGAAAAATAAAAGGTATCAACAAGTGATTGTTTTGAGGCCTCACAAGTATGTGAAATCCAAAAAGTTTATTTTCCATTAATGGTCAGATTCAACAATTTTCATCGTGTTTTGATCATTCATAATCGTTCAAGGCCTGTAAAATGGCAGTATGGAAGAATGGTGCAGAGAAAGAGACATCCCTCCTTCTTCCTCCCAACCAAACAATGATACTTTGCATTCATGTATATGAAAATGCATGTATATAACTTGTCCTGTGTCCTTGTACAAAAACTCAAAGAAGCAGATGATGGGCCGGAGACCTGATGGTGAAAATGGATCCACTATGAAAAGCCCCAACCAAGATGGAGGAATAGGTCAGATATTTATATTTTCTATTGTGTTGGATTTATGATTCTTTACAGTCACAGCAAATACTGACTTATGAATTCCTCGTGAACATCTCAGTACCCTAAAAACCTAAAGAACCGAGCTGTATTTAATGTGTTGTTTTAAGCATTCTAGCCTCAAGTTTTTATCTGTGCTTACCGTTTTACAGTTTGCAGACAGAAGTGAAGACCAAATATGAGAAATATGTGTAAGTTATAAACATGATGAATGTGCTATGAGCAGTCAAAAAACACATGCCAAGACTGTCAATGTGTACTTTTTTTCCTCCATCGTTATACTCATTTTATTAGTTCTGCCTTTGCACTTATGCATTGTTATAATTGGCAATTTGACACAGAGAAAATAGGAACCATTTCATTGCAGTTTTTATCACAGTCAAGAGTTTTGACCTGTAATAGAGTTATTATATTCATTCATTCATCTTCTCTCGCTTATCCGTTTCTGTGCCTTGGGTGGTGCTGGAGCCGATCCCGGCTCACATTTGGTGAGGACAGGGTTCACCCTGAGCACGTTGTCAGTCCATTACAGGGCCAACACACAGAGACAGACAGAGACCAACAACCACTCACACTCACACTCAGATCTACAGACCTTTTAGAGTCACCAGTTAACCCAAACATGATGTCTTTGGATGGTGGGAGGAAACCAGACTACCTGGAGCTAACCTATGCAAGCACGGGGAGATTATTTAAACTCTGCACAGAAAGGGCCAATACCTTCTTGTTGTAAAGTAACAACCTGGTATGCCACCATGCTGCCTGGAATTATTTTATTTATTTATTTTATGTAGGTGTGAATTCTCATCTTCACAGATCCATGCTCTGAAAATTTGTATGTCCAGACTCATCCAAACAGGATTTACCCAGCAGATTTAGACAGTAGCAGTAGTGAGCGAATTCAGGTCAGTCAGCTTCAAGTGTTTTTGTGCGGATCACTCTACTAAAGGGAAACAAAGAGCCGCTGGATTTGACAATGCCTGATTCAGTTTTGTGGTGGACAGCTTTCAGTTTCTCAGTCACTCTGCTGGGTACGTGAGCCACCAGTTGGTCCACATTTTGAAATATCACAATTACTGACTGGTTGACAGATATTGATTCTTATACAGGCAGTCTCTGGGCATTAATAATAAAACCGGATGTTACACTTGGTGCCACCAGAAAGTTATTGCTCATTCAGTGAAATATTTCAATCATCCCAACAACCACCGGATAAATTGGGACAGCATGTAAATCCGTCATTATCATTAACAGTCACTTCCTGCAATCCCACCTCAGACACACACTATAGATACCGCAACACCTTGTTTAGCATCTGGTATTGTGACTATAAACGCTTCTTTTTCTAAATATTATTTTTATGTATTTTGTTCAACCTTTAATTGACAGTCAGTGTTGAGATAGGAGAGAGAGCAAGAGAGGGAGAGGGATAGAGAAAGAGACGGAGCATATGGCAGGCAAGTTGCCCCAACTGGGAGGTGGACTGTGGACATTGCAGTTATGCTGGGTCACTTGTGGGCCCTGAGTTCCTTGATATTGCTGCAGATGAAGTGGCATTATGACCCATCAGAGAGATCTGATTAACGGAATGCAAAAAAGTTTGCTTAATGAGATCCATGAGAATGATGCCCCTATTTTACAAAAGTGGTTTTTAATGAACAGTACTTTTATATGGTATACAATTACAGCAACCTTGGGTGGATTTGAAATTAGTCTCTCTTATTTTTTTTGCACATGTCCATTTTGGAGCGGGTCCATGTTGGACCATTATGGGTGAACCTCAATATGTCAAAACAATCAAATGCCATTGGACTTGGGGCAACTTGATGCTCTATGACACATTGGTACAGAGATCCCTGTCACTCAAAAGCCATACACCGTTCCTCACACACTTCCTTGTTGAAATAAGAGGTCGCAATCTCGGCAAAAAGAGCGCGAGACAGATGACATGAGTAACAGGATGACGCTAGAAAGAGTTAAACTTCATTTGGTCCTTAATTCATTGCATTCTCAAATCTCGAATTAAATTAAAACTTTCAGTTTATGAACTTACCTCGATGGTGAGGTCGAGGGCTGATGACTGACCCCACTGAAATTTCACTGGCCAGATTGACACCAATGGCATGGCACTGCAAATATCAAGCATGCTTGATGTGGTCATGTTCTCAGGAGTTAATCACCTCATTAAATTTCAGCACTGATCCAACTAAGTACACTCATTCTGGCCACAGATGAGTGAAGTTTGCCTTCAGCTATGAGCTGAATCAAAGTTACTAGGCCTCATGTAAAGTTAGCAGAGCAGGTTTCAACTTGATGACAACAAAAGCAAGTACAGTACGATCAGATGTGTTTTCACACTGCCACTAGGTGTCACTCTAGACTGCCAGCATATAGACCAAACTTTCTTGATGATCACACCCCTTGCCTCCCCTCCACCTAGCGATAGCACATGGAAAGCACAGCTCAATCAAGTTACCCTTTGTACACGGGTGTGCATGTGGGGGTTGGTGGCACAATAAAAATACAACAATCCAGCCATTAGCCCACACTTGCCTTGTTGTGATAAGCTCTGCAGCAATGCTTATAGCTAGCCAGCTGGTGATAGCAACATTTGCCAAACAAATAGATAACATTGCTCACAGCAAATCAGCTGATGTTATCATGGCACTGTAGTTGCCATGGCAGAAAACACACCAGTTTTTTTTTCCTATGGGGAATAGAGGTCTGTTTTTTATATGAAGCATTTCCATCACCGTCCTGTTACAGGTTGCTGAAGACACTGGTTTAAAACGGGAGACTTCTTTTTGCTGTATATTAATCGTTTTTTATCTACTGCTGGCTCATAACTTTTTGATTTTATCACATTGTTGGCACAATGACAAACAAAGTCCACTAATGCTGGGACATGATTATTTATTCATTCATTCATTTTCTAACACTAACCCTAACCCTGGACAGGTCACCAGTCCATCACAGGGCCAACACACAGAGACAAACAGAGACCAACAACCACTCACACTCAGACCCACAGACAATTTAAGAGTCACCAGTTAGCCTAAACATGATGTCTTTGGACGGTGGGCGGAAGCCAGAGTACCCAGAGGAAACCCACACAGGCACAGGGAGAACATGCAAACTCCACACCTGTGACCTTCTTATTCTGCAGCAACAGCACTAACCACTATGCCACCATGCTGGATGTTTATTTATTATTTACTATTATTCATTTTTAAATAAATATTAGTATTGCCATACACATTGCCATGCAATGCAGTCTTTGATAACAATAAAGTTACTGCAGCGATATATTCTGCGACATTTACCGACTGAGCTTTGGTATAAGACAGAGGAGAGGACAGGGGAGACAGGTGAGGCACAACAATCTCTCTCTCCATGTGAAAGGCTTATTGAAGCCAATAAATTCTCAGCCTCTGAGTCGACCTTTCTAGTGAGGACTCTTTCACAGTGGTTCTTGTTAGCTTCCAAATAAAGACCAAACGAATCAATAATGTCTCTGAGCTATGTCTTTCCAGGTAAATGATCTGAAATGTTAATGTTGATGTTAAACGTTAAGTGTTCTTGTTTACGACATGATAAGAACCCAGTGATTTTCATCTGGAATGGTGTTCAACTAAGTGATACGGTGTGCATAACTTAAGCAGATTTTTCCACCGTTGCTGCATAGACAAGTATCATGAATGTTGGTACAGCTGCCATAGTGAGGCTGTGAAACATCTCCTAAATAAAGATACTGAGATGTTTCAAGTCTGGATGAAAGGAGGAACCGTACTTTTAAAGTTGAACTATAAATAAGCTGCACAGTTGTGTGTTTTTGTTGGCTTAGACTGCATTTCAATTGCAATAAATAGCGTGACTTTTATATGTTATTCTTTTAACCTATCCACATTTTCACATTTTTTATTATAGCGTGACTTGCAATGTGACTAATTTTTAAGAACTCAATTAATTTGAGCACTCTAGCTTAAAAACCATCAGAAATAAAGAGAAGAATAATGAGCTTGAATGAAGCGAGGAGTGAAGTCTCATGTGTGCACGTTAATTAATAAAGAAGAGCATCTGCTGCTGTGGCTCCAACGTATGATTGCCTACAGGTTCACGTTATAGGCCACATATTCACAACAGTTCATACAAACTCCAAAAGCTTTAACCTTGGTTTGTTTTTAGTTTGTGTTTTAGTTTTTTCTTTTTTTGTGGAAGATCTGTGGTCTAATTAGGTGTTTTGATTTAGCAGTGCAAGGACTACACCTTTATTTCTTAAAGTTGTTGGGTCTGCCTGCCAGTAAGGATTTATATAAATACACCCATTTGCTGTGTATTTGGATTTCATCCCACATGCCATTGCGTGCATTTCATATTGACAGTGTGATCAGTGCATGCCTGCCAGTCACACACCCATTAACCAACATCTGTAATGCACAAAGCAGTGGTTCAAGTGGGCTTCATTTGCATGGACTGAGTCATTCTCTGTAGTGGTGCCTATGGTGTAATTAGCGAAAAAAAATAAAAATAAAAAAATCATTACTCTGATTCACACTTGGATGTAATTAAATTCTAGTGAAAGACTATTCTTTAACTTGGCTTTTAATGAAATGTTATCGCCAAGCAAAAACAAAAACAGACCATCTGTTGGGTGTCTGCTGGCATTGAAACTGCTGCAGTATAACACTAAGATTGCTAAGAACACTAAGATTCTAAGAACTGTTTAGAGTTTAAAGAAACATATCTGTAATGTGGAATCAATGACAAAGAGGCATGAGGAAAGCAATCACATGACACTGACCTGTCATCAGTACCTTCATCTCCATTGTTATGAATTCAGAGACACTGGTGCTGAGTTTCAATAAAGGGCATTTAAACAATAAGAAATTATAGGTATCTTTGGCGCCACTTCAACCATGGTTACCCTGTTGTTTCATTCCTGTTGTGATCCCTCTCTTTCCCCATACCCTGAGCCACTTCAACTGTTCTCCTTGTGCCGCAGGCTCCGGCTGCAAGATGCGAACGTTGGACAGTGGAATCGGGACCATCCCCCTTCCTGAATCCTGTTCCTTCTTCTCCTCCATCCTGCACCTCCTCCCCAAATCCTCATCAACCCCAGAACAGTCCCTCAGTCCTCCCAGTGTCCCAGGTTCCTCCAGTGAGGACGTGTCTCCCTCCCCATTACCCCGTTGGAGAATACCATCCGGCTTTAAGGACAGCAGCCATGCAGGGGTGAAAAACTCCCTCCACGATTCCTCCATGACCCATATCCAGTCAGTGCCTTTCCCAACTGTGGCCTTCCTTCAGCCCATCCAATCCCAGTCTGAACCCATTGTGACCTCTGCCAGTGTGTGTGATACCCAGAGCAGGCTACCCAGACCACCGCCAGGTACAGTAAAGCTACAAAAGCTCCTGTTATTAACGTGACCTTTAAACTTCAGCAGTAACAATAAATGATAAGTTTTCTCCTCTTAGTGCTGTGGACTCATCAGGCCTCATGCAACAACACTTTACTGCTGTTTTCTTAAAGATTTCTGACTGTTGGGGTTTACTCCTATTAATGGTCAAGCTGCTGGCTTGAAGTGATAGTTTGGGTTATTTGACATGTGGTTGTGTGAGGTACTCATCTATGGTCAGTGTGTTACCCAGAGTAGATTGAGTTCAGCTGTCAGGTTGGAGCTGCTGAAACATGTATAAGGGTATATTTTACCGAGCATATTTCCCCTGCTTTATCATACTGTCACATTGCCCTCAATCATTGGATGACCTTATTCCAATGCACAAGTGCACTCACACCAAGTTCTTTCAGACTCTTCATCAGCTGTGTGATTCCGTGCGTGCCTTCTGCGTGAAGTGGTACATGATGATCTGTTTAGCATCTAGTGCAGCTCATCACTCAGCTTTTCTGTCTGCTGCTTTTCTAACCTGGTAACATACTGAATGTAGATAAATTCCTCATGAACACGCGAAACGACCCAAACTATAGTTTAAATGAATTCATCAGCATGTCTGTACAATCGCTAGGTCATTAGCATATTCATAAACTGGTAATTCATGGAAGCTGTTCGACGATATACATGACCAAGATTCATTCAGGAAAATGTGCCTAGAGTCATTTTATTGATTATTAGTACAATATTGATCACAAGCTAAGTTCTGCCCTATTATTATTATTATTATTATTATTGTTGTTGTTGTTTATGTTTTTGTCTTTGCTATTTTAATTTTGTTGTATTCACATCCCTGATTTTAGCACCTTACAAACTTACCTAACAATATGGTTTTGCGCTTCTGAAGCTAGTTAGTCAGGCACACTAATGATTACATCTTAGTTAGAGCACACAATTCATTCATACAATTTGCGTTTATCTGTTTTGCCTCTACATCTGAAGGGGTCAGTGTAAGGTCTGGTTACCAGTAACACACTTCAATAAGTTGTTGTGTTACTTTGTAAAAGAGTTTGTGAAACACTGAAGCCCCTTGGGACCTACACAATGGTGCAGATTGCTAATCTTGCGTCAGACTGAATGCTTTAGTGGTGAAATGCATATTTAAATATTTGTCTCCTGAGGGACTTCTCTTCTGACAAACAGTGAAAGACTTTTGGCTGTTTGATTTAAGCAGCCTAAATTGTCACTCTGGAGAACTGAGAACTGAACCCAGGCTGAATTATAAATTTGTCATCTTTCAAGATGTCAGCCTCTGCTTCTTCCCTGCCACTCACATCTCCTGCCACTTTGAATGCAGAGTGATAACCTTGCTTTCTTTGAAGACATCAGAGGTCAGCCTGTCAGTGTCAGTCTGCTCTATTTCACATTTGACTCCTCTTTTTGACAGGAGAGACAATTTAGTCTGAAAGCTAAGAAAACCTCTAAGATGAGTTTCATTCTGTGCTTTTTCCAGGTGGAATGGAACCAAAGAGGTTGACCTATATCAAATCAAAAACACGAGCCACCCCGAGCCAACAGAAAGAGCAGACGAGGCTTCAGCTTGCTAACTGTAAGAAAAAATGGAGGAGGTTTAGTCAAGTGTCAAACCAGGGAAAAGTACAGAATCAACCTTGGCCTTCTTGCTGTGAGGCAGCAGTGCTAACCACTATGCAATAATTGCTTTGTAAAAATCATTCCCTTAGATTTAAAATATATGCATTTCAAATTTGAAAACATTTTTAAAAACAAGATTAGAATTTATATATATGAAATCGATGACAACAATAATCATATGTTGACATACATGTCAGTCCCATACAAATACACTCAAATGTTACATATATCCATCTCAAAAGATGGAGCCTGGTTCTGCTCGAGGTTTCTGCCTCTTAAAGGAGGTTTTTCCTTGCCACTGTCGCCAGTTGCTTGCTCATCGGGGGATCTGTTGGGTCTCTTTAAATAAATTTAAAAAGAGTTTGGTCTAGATCTGCTCTATATGTAAAGTGCCTTGATGTAACTTTGTTATGATCTGGCGCTATACAAATAAATCTGATTTGATTTGAAAAGCTATTTGTATATTGTAATGTTATTAAACTGTAAATTCTGAGAGATTCTGAGAGCAATGTCAGAGAATGTGAAGACAGACATGCTTAAAATTAGTGAGAAATTAAAAGTAATTAGAATTTAAGTATAAATTATGTATACAATGTTAACAATTATTTATGAATGGGTTTTGCTTGTTTTATGCAGAATTTTACTGAAATGTGAAGTTTTAATAATTTATCAGCAGCTCAATGTAAACTCTTCTTCCAATCATTTTATTCATCCTGATCAAACTTTTTTCACTTTGTAAAAACAGTACAGATTCCTTTACAATGGCACTGAACGCAATTTACTCAACTGTTAAAACTCACCTCCATCCCCACAGAGCAGAAAGCAAACTTTAATGGTGGTTACTAAACACATGACCAACGGTTTCCCAAACGTCCTTTGCAATACATTAACTCTAGTATTTACAACTGGTGTGTGTGTGTGTGCCATGTAACACACAGTCAAACCTCACATAAAAATATTCTTTCCTTGCTTAGTGATTTTAATCCCACGTACAAATGGTTAAGAAATGCAAATATTTAATATCCATTAAAAGCCAGTAAAAAACGAACAGCATCACAGTGTCAGCATCTATACGCCATGTGGTTGTTTTAAGTCTAATTTATGCAGAAAAGTAATGCAATGTTCAATCAACATGGAGGACAGGAGGTTTCTGGTAATAACATCTGCGCCCAACGCAACCAATTCACAGACTGTCTGTTTCATTTTGCTGGTTATGAAACAGAAACGGTTGATTTTTCTTCTTAGAACATCTCACTACTGTGAAAATCATCATGAATGGGAATTTCAACAAAGAAAGTTGCTTCTGAAATGATGATGGATTATGTGATTATATAACAGATTATTATTTTAATGTGTTTTTCCCTATTTAGTATCTCACCTGAACTTCAACGCCACTTTTTGAATATTGCCATGGATTAACCCTAAATAAAAGTATTTTGGTTCACTTTCAGTGGCAGAGAATTCACTGCGCTCACTGCTTGCACATCACAGTACAGCAGCATCTCACTCAGCTCTGCTTATTCTCTTTCAGAGTTTCTGACGCTGAATGGTTCAGCATGAAGTGAGGAATCAAGCAATCAGTTAGATTTGTCTTTCAAACTCCTGAAGGATCCCTGAATCCCTCTGTGTGGGCACTCTGTCTGCAACCGAGGATGTAAGGCTCAGAACTGGACAACAAGTGAGCTTGGCAGTGGATGCTTTCCAGCGGTGCTTGCTGCAGTGTTGAGATGCTCAGTACCTTTCTAGGGTTATAACAAACCCCCTGGCAGCCATTTTGGAGGTCTGTGGCTCAGTGTTAAGTACTTGATTTTCAGTCTGTGAGTTACGGTGGCCAGGATGCAAACCAACATTACAAAATGTGAAACACCTTTAGCCTGAGACAAATTTACATTTCGGAAAGCAAATTGACAAAATGTGAAACACTTTTAGAAACGCTGAGACAAATTTACAAGTCCTGAAACAAACCTGAAAGGGAATGTCCCAACTCTGGGGTTGACCGAGAAATGACAGCGGGAGTGACACGGCCAGGTGAAGTTCGATGGAGTTTGTGGAGAGCGAATGAGTGACGTTTTGCCCCTTTTGTGGCAAGGACATTCTATCTGGTCTGCGCCATTTAAAAACTCTAGACCAACCACACAAAAAACAAAACGTGTTTGCCACAAAAGGGGCAAAACATCAATCGATCGCTATCCATTGCTATCCATGCACTCCATCGAACTCCAACTGACCTCTCCCATTATCACTTCCGTGTCAACCCCAGAGTTGGGACATTCCCTTTCCAGACAAAATTTGGTGGTTGTAGTGATGATGACAGGAGTAGAAGAGAAGGGAAAATGCAATGATGTAGTTTATATAGCCACAAAGCACATGTCAGGAGGAGGCTGGAGTGGAAATACAGAAATGAGGCAGGAAGGCTTTCTTCAGTTCCCACTGGAAAAGAGAGCGTTATGTTGTTTTTTGTGACTTTTCCACAGGTTACCCACATTATTACTCTAACCAGCCAACAAATATCAATCTAATGTTGAGAGAGAACAGAAAAAAACGTAAACATTATTTTTACCTCTTTGTTTTCGTCTTAAAAGTGACCATGACCACATTTCGGATCTTTGAACGAAATGTTGCCTGTGGAAAACACTGATTAATGCAGGGTTAAATGGTGAAAAAACTACCAGGCCTCCATAATGTCACCAGCTGTGGTCGCTTTTGGAAAGTAGCGATGCAAATGCAAGACCTACTCTAAAATCTTGCAGAACAAAGATTATGTAGCTCATTCACTCACATTTTCCAACCATGTGTGTTTTTTTTAAATAAATATCTATGTGAAGATCTAAAACTGCTTTAGATCTAATGTAATAATTATGTCACTAATGTGTTTCTGATGAAGCATCAGATGAAACCTTGTCTCTAGTCTCAAGATTCCAGGTGATGAATCTGAATTCCTGTACTGATTGCTATTCACGAGCTCTATAGACGACTGAGTGATGTGACTACTAGAAATGTGCACTAACGTCTTTTATTTTCAGTGTTAATATCAACCTGCATGTACCTACAAAATACATCATATGAATCTTCTATCTGTCGGTTTCTCTTCATAATTGGTAGGAAACACTGATATGCGAAACATTATGTGCACTGTTGAGTATTTAAGAAATTTCACACGTAATCTGTCACTGCTTTGCTAGCAAAATAATCTATAGTGAGACAGATTTTCAGGCCTGCAGTTGTTTTAAATAGTTTTTGAAATAATGAAGATCTCTTGAAATGAAATTCTTCATATGTGGGGAGGATTCTTCGCTTTCTTCTCCTTCTTTTCTTCACACTTGTCCACAGTTATGACATCAAGACAAAGAAATGTGTTTTGCATGTTACATTAGTTATAAAACACTTGCTGTAGTAGGCACATAGTGGTCATTGTTGTACTAGCTCAGGGAAAATGCCATTTATTGTCTCTGATAGATGCTGTGGATTAATATGTACACCCATTTCATTGCAGCCGGTGAAGTCATCAGATCTAATTGTACCGTTTTTAAGGACATTTACCATCCTCATCCTATTCTGTATATTTAATCGGTGAGATATCACACACTGTCTCTCTATTATCTCTGCTGTGTCCTTCATAATCCTTTTTGGTACTATGGATGCATCCATGGCAATCTTGGCTGCTTTTTGACTCCCCACCCACCCTCACATTTGTCATGTGTAGATATTTGCCAAACTGCATACTGCCAAACACTGCTATGAGCTAGGCACATATACAGAAAACTGAATGCAACAAAAATCTACATATCAGACTCTTCATGGTGACTATAGCCATATTCTTTTGAAACACTAGACAGTTTACATGTGACGTAGAATTATAAGTCATTGTAACCTTGCACAATCCCATTAGTTGTGTCATCTCACTGTATTTACCTCTTCTTTAAAGCTTTGCTCCCTTGCTACGTCTATATGGTAATATTTAAGAAATGGCACTGGCATAGCAACATGCAGGTCTGTTAAATGAAATATGTAGCAAATAAAGGTGAAACGAGGTGTTAATGGATCAGGGAACAGATTGGCTGTACTGATACGGGTAGGTGGAGCATGGTGTCTGTGTTTTTAAAAATGGCTCATATAACAATGAGCATCACTCTCATGAGAGTATTGTATTTTTCTAACATTTACTCTAATGCCCTGTATTTGTACTCAGCACTCAAAAGTGTAATCTGCCATTTATTGCACATATTCTTACTCACTATTACAGAAATTCTCCCTCTAAATGTTTTTTTTTTTCAGAACCCATTAATAACAGTGATGTTCTTGTGTGACAGTTACCATAGTACAGATTCAAACTTGTATTTTAATGATATTATTTGTTTTGTGTCAAAGAAGAAAGAAAAAATAAACTATTTCAGTACTTACAGAACATCATATATGTTGAAGTGTTTTCTTTTGATGGAATGAATGTGAAAAACAGGTTGCATGTGAAAACAGGGATGCAGTTCGCTCTCACTCTGAGAATCCACTCCAGTTTGGAGTCGTGGAGTAAAAAAAGACAGCTGTAGGCAAATTACTTTTGACAACCCAAAAATAGACAAAAAGGAAGAGCTGAGACGGTGTATTACTCTTACTGGCCACATCTTTAACAATGCAAAACTTTAAACCTTTCTAATAAAAGGGAAACTAGTGAGTTATACCAAAATTCTGTATTTTTACAGTTTGCATGAAGGATGTATGTAGCCATAGAAACCAAAACTGTAAGCTTGGTTCTTTCTGCTGTAAAGTTGAATGTTTGAACATGAGAATCTGTGTCTCTGAGGAAGTTTAAATTGGAGCGACTGGCCTTATCTGAAGATTCTTGAAGAAGATTCACATCTCATCCAAGAGGCTTCATTTGATCTGTCAACCAGGATACTGATACCACCTATTCCTGCTCCTGGTTGTTATGACTACTGTTGTCAGGGTGGTTCAGCCTTCTCACAGAGCCCTGACCTGGATGACTGAGAACCAACACAGACTTGATGATAATCTAAAGGATTTACTCACTGTTGGAGCCTGAGTCTCGTGGTCTGTAGAAGAACCGTAGGCTTTAGCGCTTCAGTTTTCCTTGTGTTTTTTGAATCGTGGCTCAGACACAATCTCTATACTTGTCGGTGGGACAGCACCTAAGAGACACCTTAACATTGGGAGTGAGACCAAATTACTTCTGTCATAACAACTTGTGTTATTTTCATAAGATAGAAGAAAAAATTTGTAGCATTCCAACCAACATGTTGGACCAGGGCAGAAACGCCTGCTGGGCAGTGCTGACAGTGCTGTCAGTTGAAAACCAAAAGGCGAAAGAAACACTAATGAAGGATGGCATCCATGAACCTTTAAAATCATACAATGGGACTTATACAACACATGAATACAGCAGGTGCTCAGCTTCCCTTAGTCCCATGAAACACTCACTTACATGCAACAAAAAGGTTTTAGCTAATCTAATTGTCCCATGGCAGATGCATTGTACCCTTTTAGGTTCTGACAATTAGGGAAAAACAACTAATGATACTTACAGAGGTGAAAGTGAGTGAATAATGGAACGCGCATGGAGGAGGCTGGTCTCCCAAAGGAGAAGATGCAGTCACCGTCAGCCAAGGGCTCCGACCAGAAGTTTCTTGCTCACTTCTTGAAGCGACACTAACCACCATGCTACTTTGTTCATCCATGGTTAATCCTAATTCCTATACTGAAAGCAGAAATGGGGACAAATTAAAGCAAAACAGAATTTAATGTGTGTTGGCATAAACGAGCAGAATAAGAGACTCCAACAATTACAGCCAAAGGAGCAGTTCTGCTGTTCTGGCCCTTGGAAACATTTAGGCATTTTGGGTCTCAGGCCATCTGGTCTGACCTAATCCCTGAATTCTAAACTCTCTTAAACTGTGTCTATGACAAATCCAGCACCTACTGAGCTGCAGGCTCCAGATGGGCATCTTTAAGAGAAGCTAAACATGAAAACTGCTCATGTCAACATTTTCTCCTTCACTGGCTCCAATTTACAACTGTTTACATTTTCTTGAGGGCATGCAGGATTGTAGATATTTTTCAGTTAAAGAGCCACCCTGCTAGATCTGTGAAGACCAGTTGATTAGGTCCAGACTGGAGCAGATGTATGGAGATGACACTGATAATCCCTGAATCCCTGAGAACAGAAGAACATTTCAACTTTGAACCCTCACATCCTTAAGTTTCAGTGTCACTGTAACCTTGTAGCAACGGAGCTTTCAGAGTCACTGCTTTTACTCAGTTAGTGTCTTTGTGTCTTTGATATAATGATTCCCTTTTGATTTATAGTTACCAATCAGATAAGATCCTCCAAAGACAACAAACAAATTGAGTGCATTTTTGGTCATTTTGTTCAAAAAGCTTTAATTCCACTTTCAAGATGCTGAGCAAAATATTAATGCAAAGAAAGAGGCAGTGTGGCTTCTCATGGTCAGTCAACATTGATCAGAGTTGCTTTTTTTAAAAGCTCGATGCAAAATGGTTCCCAGTATGCCATCAGTCATTGAGCTGCCACAGAGAGAAACTACAGCTGCTGAGTATTCTACTTATTTCTTTTGCTACTTCAATTGCAGAAAACACTTATGATGTCAGGAGTACGCTTCCTTTAAAATGGTGGATCATCTTTGAATCAAGTGACAGCTTCAGTAGCTTCCTGTTGTGTCTTTTACTGCTACACCACAGCGAGGTTTCACTTAATTATCTTCCTGGACATCTTATCTCGGAATAAAAAGGCCGTAAGCTGCCAGTGCAAATCTGCTCATTGCCTAAAATACAATGCAAATGACTATTATTTAATTTGCTCATTTAAAATTCAGCCAAAGTAAAGCTTCATAATATTTAATCGTGTCTTAATGTCTAATTATCCAAGTTCCAATTAAGCTGATTAGCACATTAATCACAAAAAACTTCCCCAGCAACCTCTTGAAGCAGCACTGACATGCTGTTTCATCCACTGATTAAAAAGAAGTTGATCATGTCAATTTGAGTAAAACTGCTGGAGTTCAGACAGAGGATTGAAACTGACTAAAATCTGCTTCTGTTGAGACCAATAAACTATAACAGCATAACACTATCCTCATTTGTAGCAAATGATGAGTTTGCCCTCATCTAGGGTGTTTTCAGCACTGAAATGCTCTTCCTCTTTACAGTTTGTGGCAGGGTGCTGCTAGATGTAGTGAGGCATATACGCTGTAAATGAGTTTGGGCTCTGGTTAAGGACAGGCTGATATGGTGCCTGGTTCAGCACTGAGGGCTATAGTTCTGCAGCAGAATTGAGCAGGAATTTTACAGCCAATGTTTAAGGTGACTAGATGTGTATGTGTGCGTGTATATATATGCATATATATATGTATATATATATATACATATATATATACTGTATATACACACACATACAGAGACACAGTGGCATAGTGGTTAGTGCTGTTGGCCCACAACATGAAGGTTGAGGGTTTGATTTCCTCCAGGGACTCCGGTTTCCTCCCACTGTCCAAAGACATCATGCTTAGATTCATTGGTGACTCTAAATTGTCCGTAGGTCTGAGTGTGAGTGTGAGTGGTTGTTGGTCTCTGTCTGTCTCTGTGTGTTGGCCCTGTGATGGACTGACAATCTGTCCAGGGTGAAGCCTGCCCTCACCCAGAGTGAGCTGGGATTGGCTCCAGAATGCTGTGCAGCTCTGACGTGATTATTCCAGCTTTTGCATTTGTAAAAGAATTTCAGTCCATTTTTTACCCACAAAGTGTAATGTTACCAGACTTATCAGCAGAGCTCTTGTGCCATGCTGCCACACCAAACCAACCGATTTCAGTGCCTGCAATATTGGCTCCAGACACATGTTGCTTTACAATTTGTTCATTAAAACTGCAGGCCCCATAATGCAGCTTGGGTTGAATCATTCCATTTGTTCTCATTGAGAATGGGGAAATGAAAATTATGACATGTATACAAACCACAGAAGTTTGAAAGACTTTCACTAAGTTTTAGGAAACAATAATAATCAATTGTCTAACTCAAGAATCCAGGGCAGGCTATGACACATAAATGGCTCAGCTAGTGTGGGAGAGATGCCTCCTCTCTAGGTGCTAAATGAGAGCAGCTCCTCCACCACATTGTGATCTTAATTAAAACACCAGCAGTCCTTTGTTCATTGTGATGCAGGCTTTATTGGAGATAAATCAAAACACAGGAACAAAACAGGGGTGGTGCCAAGAACAAACAGAATTTTCTCAGTTGTGGTTGTGTGGAGGTTTTATATCATGTCTTGCACCGTCTTCATGGGTTTTATTGTAAATATCCGATGTATGAGACAATAGTCCTTTTTTTTTTGGCACTTTCCATGTCAGTCAAAAATAACAGTGTCTGATAAGTCTTTAAAAAAAGAAAAAACAACAAAAACATCACACATTCAGTACTTATCACACTCGTATTCCATTATTTCCTGTTCCACTGTTAAGATAGTGATGCTTTTATTCAAAATAACTGAATGGCAACACATTTACTACTTTTTGTAGAATCAATAACACAAGTAAAATTGGCAGCCCTTGTAAAGCCTTGTTTAAGATAAGAAAAAGATCATGGTTAATAGCTGAATCCATTTCAAAATTGAGATTTCGTAAACTATAGGGTCAGGTGAAGAGTTAGCCCTAGTCCAGATCTTGATCAAGATCAAGATCTCTAGATCTTGAGTCACTGTTCTGAAAAATGATGTTCAGGGATCATAGTATAACCTCTCCTCTATAAAATGTTAATACAGTTAAAGCTGTTGGCAAGAATTATCAGTAAATAGCTGACATTAGCTGCAAAGCAATATTAAAATTTGCTCCTTTAATGCACAGAAGAGTTACTGCATTGACACAAAACAAGCACTGAATCAAGTTCAACAGGCAACAATATTTGAGCCAATGAAAACACACAAACCAACAATGAGTTTACCAGATATGTATTCTGTGTGAATTCAAAGTCCATGTATCATATTCCTCTGGGCCATCGTTGCTGAAGCATTATTTAAAGTCCATGAGTGAGGGACAGTGGCAGCGCTGGTACCCCACAATAAGAAGATTCCCAGGTTCAGTTGCCAGGGCCCGGTGCCTTTTTGTGCAGTGTTGGCATGTTCTCCCCATGCCAGCGAGGGTTTCCTCCCACCATCCAAAGACATCGCGTTTGGGTTAACTGGTGACTCTAAACTGTCCGTAGGTCTGAGTGTGAGTGTGAGTGGTTGTTGGTCTCTGTCTGTCTCTGTGTGTTGGACCTGTGACCTGTCCAGGGTGTACCCCACCCTCGCCCAATGAGAGCTGGGATTGGCTCCAGGACACCTACGACCCAGAAACGGATAAGCGGTCGAAGATGAATGAATGAATGAGGAACACTGTTGCACTGGAGCACAGAATGGGCTTCCCCTCTGCACTATCTTGGCAGCACTTCATTTCCAGGAAAAGAAGCAGGAAACACTTTGGCAGGCATGCTGTCCTGTTATCATTGTTTGCACAGCTGGGCATCGTGCACAAAGCCTAATCTAAGGCTAATTCATTTGGTAGCACGTTAATGACGTTCTAGTAGACAAATAAATAAAAAATAAAAAATAAAAAAGATAAAGAAAACTTCAAAAGGCCGCAGTATCAGACTGCCAGGCTCTAAACACAACTGTTTCTGCTGTAAATGTGCACATTTTAACATGGAGACTGACACTTCTGGAGCCACACTCTTGTGGTCTGAGGAGGACCTGCAGACTGGCTTCATTTTTAATGTGTTAAAAACACTCCCAAGTGAAAAACAGCACGGATCTGCTAGAAAAGAAAAATAACAGCATCTCCTGGTTCCATGTGCTCCTCACTAGGAAACTATTCACTGCTAAATATCTTCTCACTGGTTTTAAACTGCTTATATAAAAGTCATGCTGGACAATAACACAGTAAGGCTGAGGTTTTCATTTAGATTTAGCTTCCAACATGCTGTGGTGCTCGAATGTGACCTCAGACATTTGAATGGAAATGAATCCTTTCATTTTATAATTAAAGCAGTGGTTAGATGTTTTCATCTTTTTCCAGCTACAAGGGAACTGTGAAAACGAGGATTGCCATTAAACTAATAACCAACCCCCTGGGGACTTTGGGAACTTTGACTGGGGACTTTGGAGGTCACACCACTAAATCTGCATCAGTTTGTGGTTTAATTTCTGTTTCATGGTGAACTTTTAAAAGAAAGCAGCTGAAGCTTCAGTTGTTTGACCCAGTGAAAGTGAAGCAACACTGGGGGCGTCTATAACATCCTGTCCACCAGTAAGCCAAGTCCTGACCGACTCTTGATGAACCTGGCTTGTCCAGAGTTGAAGTCAGCCGCAGTGGCACAGAGTGCAGGGATCACAGGAACACAGAGGACACAGAGCAGGCTTCAGAGGGAAACTCAACATCTTGGCCAAAACACACCTTTGGATCACATGATTCCCGGCGTTACCCTTGCGCGCGCCCGCGCGCGCAAGTGCGAGCGGGCGCAGAAGCGGATGAGACCTGTGAAGCTCACCATGCAGGGCTGCCTGCCGCTGAGCGTCTGCGCCTCCGAGCCGGCCAGCATCATCTCATGTTCCTGCCCACTGTTACTCTGAGCGGACGATGCGGCTCCTCACTGTCTCAACTTTGCTCCTGGTCTTCTCCGGCTCAGGTATGGTTCCGCAGGGAGGCTCTTTCTGTCTGTCTTGTCGGGATTCGCGGCGTCGGGTTGGGTTTTAACAGCAAAACTTCCAGACGGTGGAAGGAGTCGTAAAGTAGGAGGCGCAGCGCACACCGCTCCGGGTGGACACTGTGGGACCTTACATCAATACAGATTCCGTTTTTATCTCGCCATTACGTTGAGTGAAGCCAAATTGGAATCCAGACTATAGCTCTGAGATTATTCTGTGACCTGCAGTGATGCCGGTCTGTGCCACTGCGCTCCGGCGCGTCTAAAACCACCCAGTGAAGTTTGTCAGACTGCTGCTCTCCTCTGTAGAGCCCGGGTACACACTTTCCATCAGTGGCAGAACAGAAGTCATATCAGAGGTCCTCCTATTCTCCTGTGGCGCTTGACTGTAGTCGGGACTGGCACTGTCTTTCTCTTTGTGCCAAGGAGGCGATTGATTTTTATCATCTTCATCCAATAATTGCATCCCTCAGTAAGAGAACCAATTCAGCACAATCAGTCAATAACAACAATTAGAAAAACTCAATAGTTTTACATCATCATAGATTAGAATATTATCATGTTTTCATAAGTGCATTAATGTAATATTGTAACTCCTTGATGTGTCGCTTGATAATTAGTTTGGTTTGGTTTTGGTTAGTGTACCATATTTTTAAACGTTTTTTTTTTTTTTTTTTTTTTTTTGATGAAATTGGTTTTTCTGATGTCAGACGTAAAAAAGTGAAAAAGTGCAGTTTCATTATAAAACGGAAATACTTCACTAAAGTAATGGTACCTTAAATCGAGGCTGCTTTAGTTGTGTAAATGTAAATGTAAATGTGCATAGTCAACCAATGCCCAATCACTGAACATATGGACTGTAAGCTGTAGTATTATATTGCTTCATCTGTGAAAGGTTACAAATCTCTGAGTCAGTGTGAGACCATTGAAAGCTGTTGGTGACATTGTGCATTCTCTACATTAAAAATAGATAAATGTTTCAAAAGCCGCATGTTCAGAAAAAAATGTTTCACGACCTGTCATCATCAGACATGACCTGAGGGCAACAGTTAATGAAGTTGACTGTAAACAAATCAGTTACACAGCAGAGATGGTGAAATCCAAGTATCAAAGGAAGACATGATGAAACGCTGCAACAAAAAGCTGGTAAGATAAATGTACCACCGGCTTGAGCGTGGCTAAATAATTAAACACATCTGTCACCTCAATTTGAAATGGTCGGAGCAACAGAGACCCGAATATTCACCAAAATTTGACTTTATTTTGAGATGAGACTTTGAGAATGAATTCTAAATTTATGATGTTTGAAAAAATAAATGTATGAGTAATTAAAAAACTAACAAATGATATAGATGTAACTCAGTTATTATTTGGTGCTTTCTAAATATGTTTGATTTTTGATGTAGTGAAATGGATACAACAATTAGTCCAATTATTGTAACTGTTTTTTTTTTTTTTAGTTGATCGATTGATTATGTCTGTGTGGGTGTGGGGGGTTACAGGAATGGCTCTGCAAATTCAGTGCTACCAGTGTGAGGAGATGACACATGATTGCTCCACCCCAGAGTTCATCGTCAACTGCACAGTGAACGTGCAGGACATGTGCCAGAAGGAGGTTCTGGTAAAGGATGACGGTAAGTTGCAGCATCCTTCACGTCCTTATTCTTTGGTTTCGCCCCCATTATAGACATTTTTCCAT